>NC_086449.1:735328948-735516448 GCF_028390025.1 Pseudophryne corroboree
ATCCACAATCAGCAGTGTACACAGCGCAGGCATACATACTACGGAGGGAATACCTGTATCACCCGAGGTACGTATAACAGCCGTCCAGAACAGAGACACGCCAGGGCACAACCAAAGTAGATGCCAGAAGTCGGCATCCATGGCTCCACACTTAGGGCACCGTGAGCTATGAGACCCCCCAATATGTGCTAACCTCACCGGGGTCATATACACTCTATGCAGAATATATAATTGTAGTTGCTGGTATCTAACAGAGGAAGTGGAGATCCGATGGGCTCCCATAGCAGTATTCCATGCATCATCTGATAGCATACCCACATCTGACTCCCACCTACCCCGAAGGGCAGTGAGAGGGTCAGTATGATGCATCTGGAGAATACGACCATATATCCTAGAAACTAGATGTCCCGAGTCCAGCGTCTGCAACATTAATTTGACCGGGGAATCAGCGAGGACTGGAGGGCCATTTGGGAACTGGGCAGCCAAAGCATGTCTCAGCTGAAGGAATAGAAAGAAGAACCCTGAGGGGATGTTATGCGCCTGTTGAAGTTGTTGGAATGAGTTAAGGGTCCCATCACTATATAAATGACCTAAAGAGGACACTCCCCAGTTACCCCAAACCTCTCGGACCTGAAGATGACACAGTTCCGGCAACCCGTAAGCATTATCCAGTGGGGTATCAGGATCAACACCATGACCACGCATCACAGAGTGCACCAGTTTCCATATTAGGAGAGATTGCTTAATAAGTGGCAATGTGGACATTTTGACACTACTGCAAAGAAGTAGCTGTAATGGGGAGCCCCCAGGGTAATCATGGTGCAGCATCAGCGAGTGCAAAGCCAGGGCATCGAGGTCGTTAACCCACTCCCAGATATGCGTCAGTTGCGCCGGATAATAATAGAAATGGAAGTTGGGGAGAGCCAAACCCCCATTTCCCGTGATCTGGTCAGGGTATCCAGTCTCAAACGTGCCCGCTTACTAGGAAAGCAACCCATTTATTTGTTTAAAAATCTTCTGTGGAATATAAACAGGAGATTGCTGCAAAACATAGAGAAGTTTGGGCTGGAAGACCATTTTTACCATATTAATCATCCCGTGACCGTTAAAGGTAGCTTTCCCCATGTCTTCACCCGGCTACGGAGATACGTTATTTGTGGAGTAATATTTAGAGAGGAAAATTTTTGAGGATCATTAGACACCCAAATGCCCAGATATTTGAAGGAGTCCACCCACCGCAGCGGGAGAGCTACCAACGGGGAGACAGGAACTTCGCCCCGAAGTGGGATAATAAAGGATTTCTCCCAATTAATCAGGAGCCCAGAGTATCGCCCAAACCCAATAATAATTTCCAAAATCCTAGGCATAGACTCAGCATAGCGATCCACAAACATCAGAACGTCATCGGCATACAAGGCCACCCTGTCCTCACGGGCACCCACCTTAAATCCAGAGATCCCCATGTCCGCTCTCAGGAGGCGCACAAGGGGTTCAATGGCCATAGCAAACAGAGTAGGGGACAGTGGGCAACCCTGTCGCGTACCTCTAGATAGGGGAAAGGAGTGAGATACGAAACCATTAACCGCCACCCTCGCCGAACGAGAGGAATACATCAACCGAACATATTTAATAAAGTTCGGGCCTATACTAAATCTACGCATAACTTCCCACAAATAATTCCACTCCACAGAATCAAAAGCCTTAGCGGCATCCAACGAAACGACTATGGAGGAGGAGGGGTCCGCGCGGGGGATTTGTAGGTGAGTAAACAGACGTCTAAGGTTAATGGAGGTCGATTTATTGGGCATAAATCCCGTCTGATCCGGGTGTATAATGTGAGAAATAACTGTATTTAATCTGCCAGCCAACACCTTAGACAAAATTTTAATATCAGTGGGTAAGAGGGATATAGGGCGATAGGACTCAACTTTCCTAAGATCCTTGTCAGGTTTAGGGAGAACTACAATCACTGCCTCCGCCATAGACAGGGGAGAGACTCCTGTGCAAAGATCTGGCCATACAACTCAAGTAGGCGCGGGACAAAGAAATCCAGGTGTTGCCTATAGACCTCAGAAGGTATGCCATCCAAGCCCGAGGCTTTGCCACTAGGGGAGGCCCTAACAGCTGCCATAATTTCATCGGAGGAGATAGGCGCCTCCAAAAGGTCACAAGTCTCACTGGATAAGGTGGGGAAACAAACACCGTCTAAATAATCGTTCAGTTGCGACGAGGTGCAATCTAGTTTGGATTCATACAAGCGGCTATAATAGGATACAAATTCAGCCGCCATTTGTGGAGTCTGAGTCAGGGGAACACCGTCAGAGTTCACAATCTCAACCACAACACTAGTAGGTCTATCACCCCGGGCCAAAGAGGCCAGGTACGTCCCCGGCCTATCCCCAGTAGCGTAAAAGGTATGAGATGAGAAAAGGAGTCTATGCTGAGTCTTTTCCATTAGGTAATCTCTGCATTCCTTCTGAGCCGATAACCAGGCCAGCTTAGAACTGTTCAAAGAATCTTGTAAGTATTGTAATTCTGCAGCGACACTCTGGGCCTCCAACTCAGCCTCCCGTCGCCTATAGAGGGACTTCAAACTAGACACCCGTTTAATCAAACTCCCCCGCAGAAAGGCCTTAAACGTGTCACATAAATTAGAGATAGCTTGGTCGGCACTATTCAAATCAAAGAACTCCCGCCATGCAGCCACCAGGTCAGAGCCGTCCCCCATGTGAACAAGCCAAAATGGGTTAAATTTCCATACAGCTTGGCCCCTAGAACAGTTAAAGTCTAAAGTAAAGGTCAAAGGGGAATGATCTGATATACCCCTAGTCTCATATCTGATACTACCAACCCGGGGAACCATGTCGCTCGAGAGGAGGGCCAGGTCAATCCTGGAGAACGAAGAATGAGAGTGAGAGAAACAGGAGTATTGTTTAAGAGACGGGTGTCTCAATCTCCAAGGATCGACCAGCCCCAACCCTGACACCACATTTCCAAAAGTGGATCTCCCAGGACACGCAGCAGATGAAGATATAGAGAGCCTGTCCTTCGCCACATCTAGCACATTGTTGAAATCCCTGAGGCAAATAACAGATATCCCGGGGGATGAGGCCATGAACCCAGCAACCTTCTTAAGAACATCAGGAAAATAGTAAACAGCTAGAAGGAGAACAGAGACATAAAATAGTCTACATTTCAAAAACACATATCTCCCCAAGGGATCCGTTTGTATAGATTCCAGCACGAAGGGGACGGTCCGCCTAATAAGGACTGAAACTCCACGGGAGGCAGAAGTATGCATGGAGTGGTATGCCCATCCCACCCAGGGTCTTTTCAATGAGAGAATCTTACTCCCCACCAAGTGCGTTTCCATAAGGCAGACAATATCAGCGGCATAATGTTTAATCTGTCGGAGTACCAGGGACCTCTTAACTTTATCATTGAGCCCTCTCACATTCCACGATAACACTTTAAGCCCCGCCATAATACAGCAAAAGTACAGTAAGTGCAACACCCCGCGGCCAGCCAATTCCGCCATGCATAAATTCAGTAACCGGACACCATTGCTTAAATAGCACAGCAGCAAACCGTGTACATTCACAACATACATTTCCACACAAAAAGTAAATACAACCTAAAACCGTCCCCCACCCCCCTCCCTGTATACCACCCCCAACATGCAGCATACTTGGATCCCAAAACTGAGTGCAAAAACCTAAAAATAAAAATAAACAAAACTTCGTAGCACCATTAACTAGTGCAAACACTCCTTAATCGGGGCCAAGAATTTAATGACTCTCGGGGAAAAAAAAGAGGTAGCCCCCAGCCAGCATCCACTACCCCCCCCCCTCCCCCGAAAAAATTGAGGGGAGATCATAGAGATCCACCCCCTGGGTCTATCCAATACCCAAAATGAAACATACACGGATATCAGAGAACCAAACATATCAGGCCAAATATACAACCCCCCCCACCCCCCAAAAGGGAGAGGAAAAAGCAAAAACAAAACAAAACCAGAAATAAAAAAATCAAAAGCATACCAGAGATATCAGAGCAGACAAGTGAGTAATCATATAACCTGTCTAAACCGCGAGAGCAGAATAGCGGGGGATAAAGTGAACAATGACAACAATCAAACATTCCCGCATCCTATCGCCTCGCAGTAAATAGCACATATAAACAAAACAAACAGGATGAGTAACAAGAAAAACAAAAAAAACAGGAGAAAGTCAGCTTCCAGAGTCAGCCGGAGATTCACGGATCTGCAAGGGCACGCCTCGCCGGGAATCGTCTGTCCAGCCACACCATGGCCTCACGAGGAGTTGTGAAAAACTTTGTTTCCCTATCAGCCACCACCCGCAGCCTAGATGGGAAGAGCATGGCATATGGTAGGTCAAGTTCACGGAGCCTCCTCTTAACAGGTAGGAACTGAGCCCTATCTTTTTGTACATTCACCGCAAAATCTGGAAATACCGATATAGGCGACCCATTCCATTTTAAAGGGCCCTTGGTACGAGCCAGCCTCAAAACTGTGTCCCGGTCATGGAAGTGGAGGAACTTAGCAATAAAGGTGCGGGGTGGAGCCCCCGGAGGCAGCGGGCGCATCGGAACTCTATGGGCCCGTTCAACAGTGAAGTAAGGCGAAAATTCCTCAGATCCAAAGGCATCCAGGAGCCATTTTACGAGAAACTCTTCAGTATGCCGACTGACGGTATCCCGGCGCACAGTATACCGGCGCCGGGATCCCGAAAGCCGGCATACCGACACTAATTCTCCCTCGTGGGGGTCCACGACCCCCCTGGAGGGAGAATAAAATAGCGTGGCGCGGGTAGCGCGCCACCGTGCCTGTAGCGTGGCGAGCGCAGCGAGCCCGCAAGGGGCTCATTTGCGCTCGCCACACTGTCGGTAAGCAGGCGGTCGGGCTCCCGGCACCGGTATGCTGGTCGCCGGGGGCCCGACCGCCGGCAGATCGTAGTGAACCCGAAATACCAAGTGTAACTTTCTCCTTATAGAAACGTATGGCATCAGTCATCATTGTTGTATATATTGCTACTACTGTTCTGCCACAAGTCATATGTTGTGCTGTACGGTTTCACATTAACCTTTACTGAAGACTGACAATGATTAAATTACCAAGATGTGTATGTTACAGTTTACATTAAAGCACATGTACCTCTAAGGACCTTTAAACCGCTGTTTCATGCACAGTCTCTGGGTGCCAACTAGTGATGTGCACCGGAAATTTTTCGGGTTTTGTGTTTTGGTTTTGGGTTCGGTTCCGCGGCCGTGTTTTGGGTTCGACCGCGTTTTGGCAAAACCTCACCGAATTTTTTTTGTCGGATTCGGGTGTGTTTTGGATTCGGGTGTTTTTTTCAAAAAACCCTAAAAAACAGCTTAAATCATAGAATTTGGGGGTCATTTTGATCCCAAAGTATTATTAACCTCAAAAACCATAATTTACACTCATTTTCAGTCTATTCTGAATACCTCACACCTCACAATATTATTTTTAGTCCTAAAATTTGCACCTAGGTCGCTGGATGACTAAGCTAAGCGACCCTAGTGGCCGACACAAACACCGGGCCCATCTAGGAGTGGCACTGCAGTGTCACGCAGGATGTCCCTTCCAAAAAACCCTCCCCAAACAGCACATGACGCAAAGAAAAAAAGAGGCGCAATGAGGTAGCTGTGTGAGTAAGATAAGCGACCCTAGTGGCCGACACAAACACCGGGCCCATCTAGGAGTGGCACTGCAGTGTCACGCAGGATGTCCCTTCCAAAAAACCCTCCCCAAACAGCACATGACGCAAAGAAAAAAAGAGGCGCAATGAGGTAGCTGTGTGAGTAAGATAAGCGACCCTAGTGGCCGACACAAACACCGGGCCCATCTAGGAGTGGCACTGCAGTGTCACGCAGGATGGCCCTTCCAAAAAACATTCCACAAACAGCACATGACGCAAAGAAAAATTAAAGAAAAAAGAGGTGCAAGATGGAATTGTCCTTGGGCCCTCCCACCCACCCTTATGTTGTATAAACAGGACATGCACACTTTAACCAACCCATCATTTCAGTGACAGGGTCTGCCACACGACTGTGACTGAAATGACGGGTTGGTTTGGACCCCCACCAAAAAAGAAGCAATTAATCTCTCCTTGCACAAACTGGCTCTACAGAGGCAAGATGTCCACCTCATCATCATCCTCCGATATATCACCGTGTACATCCCCCTCCTCACAGATTATCAATTCGTCCCCACTGGAATCCACCATCTCAGCTCCCTGTGTACTTTGTGGAGGCAATTGCTGCTGGTCAATGTCTCCACGGAGGAATTGATTATAATTAATTTTAATGAACATCATCTTCTCCACATTTTCTGGATGTAACCTCGTACGCCGATTGCTGACAAGGTGAGCGGCGGCACTAAACACTCTTTCGGAGTACACACTTGTGGGAGGGCAACTTAGGTAGAATAAAGCCAGTTTGTGCAAGGGCCTCCAAATTGCCTCTTTTTCCTGCCAGTATAAGTACGGACTGTGTGACGTGCCTACTTGGATGCGGTCACTCATATAATCCTCCACCATTCTTTCAATGGTGAGAGAATCATATGCAGTGACAGTAGACGACATGTCCGTAATCGTTGTCAGGTCCTTCAGTCCGGACCAGATGTCAGCATCAGCAGTCGCTCCAGACTGCCCTGCATCACCGCCAGCGGGTGGGCTCGGAATTCTGAGCCTTTTCCTCGCACCCCCAGTTGCGGGAGAATGTGAAGGAGGAGATGTTGACAGGTCGCGTTCCGCTTGACTTGACAATTTTCTCACCAGCAGGTCTTTCAACCCCAGCAGACTTGTGTCTGCCGGAAAGAGAGATCCAAGGTAGGCTTTAAATCTAGGATCGAGCACGGTGGCCAAAATGTAGTGCTCTGATTTCAACAGATTGACCACCCGTGAATCCTTGTTAAGCGAATTAAGGGCTCCATCCACAAGTCCCACATGCCTAGCGGAATCGCTCCGTGTTAGCTCCTCCTTCAATGTCTCCAGCTTCTTCTGCAAAAGCCTGATGAGGGGAATGACCTGACTCAGGCTGGCAGTGTCTGAACTGACTTCACGTGTGGCAAGTTCAAAGGGCATCAGAACCTTGCACAACGTTGAAATCATTCTCCACTGCACTTGAGACAGGTGCATTCCACCTCCTATATCGTGCTCAATTGTATAGGCTTGAATGGCCTTTTGCTGCTCCTCCAACCTCTGAAGCATATAGAGGGTTGAATTCCACCTCGTTACCACTTCTTGCTTCAGATGATGGCAGGGCAGGTTCAGTAGTTTTTGGTGGTGCTCCAGTCTTCTGTACGTGGTGCCTGTACGCCGAAAGTGTCCCGCAATTCTTCTGGCCACCGACAGCATCTCTTGCACGCCCCTGTCGTTTTTTAAAAAATTCTGCACCACCAAATTCAAGGTATGTGCAAAACATGGGCCCTCATTCCGAGTTGTTCGCTAAGAGTCATCGCATCGCAAATGTACGAAATGTAAGTATCTGCGCATGCGCAAATGCGTGATTACGCATGCGCGAGTACATACGTACGACAACTGTGCAAAATTACTTAGAAAAAAAAAAGCCGTAACTGGCAACCGAAAACGAGGAGTGGCGTGGGCGTTGCGGAGGCGCGACTTCGCAATGCTCCGACATGGGCGTGAAAGTGGGCGTACAGTGTGGGAGTATGCAACTCGCAATGGGCGTGTTTTTAGCAAATAAACATTGTCGCTGTTAAAACTAACATAGGAAACCGTAGCAACATTCACGCAGCAGCAGAGTAGGTCTGCAGTTACTCTACATTTGCGAAGTACTGGTACAAGTGTGTATGCAGTAATTAGCAGTTAATTGGATATCACATTCATCTGATGTCCAATTACTTGTTAATTAATGAGCAGATGAAAGTTACCAACCAGCAATTGTCTGAACACACATTACATGTTTAGTCTACTCACATAGAAATCTCACACACTGCCAAATAAGGGGTTTTTTTTTTTAGGAAATTGTTGTGTAAGCCTTTTTAAAACTTGTTTTAATGTGTGTAAGACTCCCAAATACAAGCAAATGAAAATTTTTGTGAAAGTGTTTGAAATCTGCATAATTGTTTAAAAATAAACCAACACCAACATAATGCAGCATACACTTTAATTTAGGCTTAAAAGTCACAATAATATTTGATTATAATATCTGACAATGTTTGAAATGATGTCCTGTTGACCCTAGATATTTATAAAAAGCGTCGTGTCTGTTTACTTAATATGGACATTAAAGTGTGGTGCAAAGCATACCTTTTTTTTTATTTTTTTCAATTTTTAAGGAGAATTAGCAGATTGGTCTACAAGTGTCTATATGCTGACCTAATCTTTCTGGAACTGCATTACCTGGAAGAAACTGCAAAAAAATTTTGAAATATATTTTTTATTACTATATAATTTTTTGACAACATTTAAACATGGCTCCACATGAGTCGCACAGGCAGAGATGGACCAAGCAGCAAGCAGATGGCACTGACAATCATTAGATAGCAGAACTCAGTACTCTGCAAAAGTCTGCTTCTGACAAAAGTATATTTTTAAAGCATAAATAAAACATGACACACCCTGCCACACACACATTTTAAACCAAATGAGAAAGAATTAGGATCCACCACACAAACACAACAATACATAGCACACTAGTAAGAGGAAGATGGCTCTGGTGTTTATACACATAAACTCACAGGCTACAATACATCCAAACAGAAAGAATACATTTCACTAAGAGGGAGTTATCCATTCTGGTCACACAAGCCAACTCCAAAAATACAGAGAGGCAACATCAAAAACATGGGTGCTGCCCATCTGGAGAGACATCATTTTCTTCTTTTTCTCCCCGCCTGAGGCTGTTCTTCTTTGGAAGGTCTGCGGAGCGACCTTCGTTGGGCCTGCCCAGTGGGCTGTTCTTCCTGGGCAGGGGCAGGGGAGGGAGCCGATGTGGGTGGCTCTCTGCCACTGTGGGCAAGGGAGACAGCGATGGCCTGGAGCCCTTGCAAGATGTTATTTGCAAGGGTTTGGAATGAGGAGGCAAGTTGTTCTTGGCCCTGCCTGATCTCTGCCAGACCTTGGCAGAGTTGAGCAACACCTTGCTCAACACAGGTTCGGTGCTCAGTGAGCCGGACAGCTATCTGGCTTACCTCCCGGATGACCCCGTCTTGAAACCGATTTAGGCTCTCACCATACCTAGCGATTTCAAGCAGGATCTCCGGGATAGCAGAGGGTTGGGTGGGGGGGCCAGTAGGAACCTGCAGAGGTGGGATTTGTTGGCCCACACTGCCAGACTCACTAGGTCCCTCCACCTCAGCCTCAACCACATAACCGTCCTGTGACTCAAACGGATCACCCCCCTGTGCTGTGTTTTGTGGCAAGCAAATAGAAGAATGTGTGGGAAAAAAGTAGGATACAAAATTAGTTTATTATTATAAATACTGTCAAAATTACAGACAACTAAATGTGTAAACTTACCTTCCAAGTCATGTCCCGTCAGGATCTCAGGCAGGTCCGTGTCCATATGAGACACCCCTTGGCCCTCCTCATAACTGACACAGGGCATCGCCATCTCCTCCAAGTCAGTATACTCCACAGCGACAGGTGCTCCTCCACCTGTAGCCCTTGAGGCATTCCACTCCGCAGCCCTCTTTGCCTTCAGGCGGGATTTGAAGTCGGCCCACCTACATATGTATTGTGAAAGAGGGACAAAGTAGAGTCTTATTATTTGTCTAAGCTAATATATAGGACACGTGTTCTGCTTGTGTTTGCTAGACATAACATCACATGTAACTACATTTTTTAGTCAACTTAGCACAGAAAAAGGACTGTCAATATGCACTTACCGTCGTCTCACTTCCTGTGATGTTCTGACGACAGAGCCAACTTCATTCACAGATTTTGTGATGTCTCTCCAGATTCGTTCTTTTGAAGCAGCCCCCATGTTTTTTGGCCCTCTATGGATTTTGGACATGGCCTGCGTGACCAAGACACGCAACTCCCTCTTAGTGAATGCAGGCTGTCTTTTCTTCCGTCTGGAGGTAGCCTGTGAGGTTTCTTGTTGTTCATCACCATCTTCCTCCTCACTAGCAGCTTCTGTTTGTTGTGTTTGTGTGGCTAAAGCCAATTCTCCCTCAGTTTGGTCACTTTGTGTGTGTGGCAGAGTATCCCCAGTCAATTGTTGTGGTTCAGAAGCAGACATTTGCAGAGTACTAGGTCCTGCCTCTTCAACATCCGCAGAGGCGTATTCCAGCATGCGCCGTTGGCAATCTATGCGTCTTTTCCGCAATGCCATCTCCTGCTCTGCAATGCGGTCCATCTCTGCTGCGATTTGCTCACGAGAAGCCATGTTTGTGATGACGTGTGTACGCCGAGGTGTGTGCTTATATACCTACGTGCGAATCGTTAATTCACACAGCTGTACACTGTTATTCTGGTTAATGATTGCACTGCTTATTTAAGGGCCTACTTTGCACGCTGTGAGTGTAGGTAGTTTGGAGTTTCAGTTGTTTGTTGGCTTGTGCGTGAAGGTGCTTGTGGAATTTGCAGAGTGAGTAATTGTCAAGCATACCTTTGTCATTTTGTTTGCGTTTTGAATCTAGACAGTGTTGCATTTGTTATGCGTTTTTTCGTTTGTGAGTATTCTTGATTTTTTTTTTTGTTAAAATTTTTTATTAAAAATTTTTTGTTTTAAAGATTTTAAAAACATAACTATTTTGCAAGTCCATTTGTGAAAATAAACCTGTGCTTCTTTGTTTGTAGGTGTTTGCTTTTGGGAGAAATATCCCTGGTTTAATTTATTTTCTGGGTGTGCTACTGAACACCAAGTCTTTCATTTTTTTTGGAGCAGGTAAGTGCCCTTGGCCTGTGTTGGTGCCTGTTTGTTTTAATGGTCTGTATGCTGTTTTTTGACTGTCATTTGTGTTCTCTTGTAGGTGTTTGCTTTTGGGAGAAATATCCCTGGTTTAATTTATTTTCTGGGTGTGCTACTGAACACCAAGTCTTTCATTTTTTTTGGAGCAGGTAAGTGCCCTTGGCCTGTGTTGGTGCCTGTTTGTTTTAATGGTCTGTATGCTGTTTTTTGACTGTCATTTGTGTTCTCTTGTAGGTGTTTGCTTTTGGGAGAAATATCCCTGGTTTAATTTATTTTCTGGGTGTGCTACTGAACACCAAGTCTTTCATTTTTTTTGGAGCAGGTAAGTGCCCTTGGCCTGTGTTGGTGCCTGTTTGTTTTAATGGTCTGTATGCTGTTTTTTGACTGTCATTTGTGTTCTCTTGTAGGTGTTTGCTTTTGGGAGAAATATCCCTGGTTTAATTTATTTTCTGGGTGTGCTACTGAACACCAAGTCTTTATTTTTTTTGGAGCAGGTAAGTGCCCTTGGCCTGTGTTTTGGGTTGCTGTTTGTGTTTCTTAAAAGTGTGGTGATTCTGTTTGTTTTCCATTTTGTCTAAAATATAATTTTTGTTTACCAGGATTGATCTGCAAAGTAGTGTTTGTCTTTCCTGGACTAGCTACTAAATGCTTTTGTTTTTGTTTTTTGTTTTTTTAATTGGTGTTTGTGATGTATTTGATGCTCCGAAATGTATAATTTTTTTTTTTTTGGAATTGTAAAAATAACATTTTTTTTTTTTTTTAATTTCACATTTTGGCCATGAATTCAACACAGAAAAAATGTACGCTCCTGCAGTAAGTTTCCCCAACATTTTTTACAACATTTATTGTTTGAATATTTTTTATAAGTTGTTTTTGTATTTTTCACCTCGTTTTTTTTCTTTTTCAAAAAAGTGTGTTATGTCAATATTTATTGCTGCAGAAGCCCTACCTCCCCAACCCACGCCAGCACTCCCACCCCAACCGCCAGCCCCACAACCACAGCCGGCTCCTCATCAACCAAGGCAACGGAGGCGTGCTAGGCCACCAATTTTCCGAACCCGTGTCCTACTTTTTGGTATGCCAGATGATGTGGTGGTGCGTAGATACAGGCTGCCACCACATCTAATCCTAGACACTCTCTCCATAATAGAGAGTGATCTGGAGTCTGAAATTCGGTATCCTACAGCAATACCACCATTGACACAATTCCTTGCAGTGTTACATTTTTTGGCTACAGCCTCATATCAGCATGTTGTGGGAGACCTGGTTGGCATGTCGCAGGGCCAGTTCAGTAAGGTCCTGCGGCGTGTCTGCCAGGCTTTCCTAAAGCGGGTGAAGCAATTCATTGATATGCCTTTGGATGTTGGTGCCCTAGATGTGGTGAAGCGGCAATTTGAGGAAGGTGGTAGTCGCTTCCCACATGTTATTGGGGTTGTGGATGGCACACATGTTGCTATTCAGCCACCAAGACATAATGAAGAAATTTATAGAAACAGGAAACTGTTTCATTCTCTGAATGTAATGGTTGTTTGTGGGCCATCCCTCCAGATCCTTTCCCTGAATGCAAAATTTACTGGAAGTTCACATGATGCATATGTCATTAGACAATCAGGGATATGGCAGAGATTAAGATCAAGTCAACGAGCAGACATGTGGTTATTGGGTGAGTTGTTGCTCAAATTTTTTATTCCAAAAAAAGTAACTTGACAAATTAAATATTTCAAAATTTTGGCTTTTCTTCCAACAGGAGACCGTGGATATCCTTGCACCCCCTGGCTCATGACTCCTTACCGTAATCCCAGGCCAGGACCACAGATGGCATTTAACTCCGCGCTTACTGCCACTAGGCAGCTGGTGGAGCGCACAATTGGTGTCCTTAAAGGGCGGTTTCGTGTGCTCCACCGCACTGGTGGCGACATCATGTATTCGCCGGAGATGGCAAGTAAAATAGTGGTCCTGTGCGCAATACTACATAATATCGCGGTAAGGAGTAGTGTAGAGCTTCCTCAGGCAGAGGAATTGCCTGATGAGGAGCCAGGGGTTGGTCGACGCTTCGGTGGGGGGAGTGTGACACGGAGGGGGAGCCAAGTGAGGGCAAGAATTGTTGCCGAATATTTCAGGTATAGTGTTTTTATATTTTCTATTTGAACAAATAATACAACACAGTATGCTTATGTTTTTTAAACAATGATGTCATTTTGTATGATATTGTAAAGTGATTGGGTAAGGCTTTTGTTGTGTTGGAATGGGTAATGGTTTTTTTCTTCAAAATCCAAAAACACGTTAAGCTTACAATGTTTAGTTAGAAATTAAAATACTGTAATGTTGCTAAATAGTGTCCTTATTTGTTTTATATCCTCAAATCCTGATTATGTAACCAAACACACAAACAAATGATACTCAATGTTTCACACTTTGTGACTGTCCAGCTGAATGATCACACGAACTGTGGTGAGTACACAGATATGTATAGTAATTTTAAATAAACTCTGTGTCTCTGTGTGTGTTTTTTTTTTACAATGTGGATTTATAAAAATTTTCGCTTCTGCTAATGCGAATTTCCGCTCGTACGAAATAACACTCTGCTCTTCACAGCATTGCAAAGATCAATAAAGTTATTAGAAATGACAACATAGATTTTGGACCAATCACATGCTAACAGACACTATAAATATATGCCCAAATAAGGAAAACGCCATTGCCATGATGCGTGCAGCACCGTTCACCAGGCGGGAGCTCCGCGTGCTGGTTGCGGTGATGGACCGCCGCGTAGGCCGCGTTGGGCGCTTCATCCCCAATCGGGTGAAGCGCGAGGCCTAAGCGGAGGTCCGCCGCCTGCTGCGGACTCGCGTCCGCAGCAGGCGGACAATCATCCAGCTTGAGAGGAGGTGGAGTGATCTCCGCAGGAGGACTCCCGATTTGTTGGCGGAGATCCGCCAGCAAATCCGTGCTCTGCATACACGAAGTAAGTTACATTACATAAGATTATTTGCATAAATTGTGCTAATGGCTGAATTTCCAAGTTTTGTGCTGCCGGAATTTATTGAACAATTGGGCAAAACCATGTGCACTGCAGGGGAAGCATATGTAACATGTGCAGAGAGAGTAAGATTTGGGTGGGGTGTGTTAAATCTGCAAAATAATTTGCAGTGTTAAAATAAAGCAGCCTGTATTTACCCTGCCCATAATTTCAAAACCCACCAAAATCTAACTCTCTCTGCACATGTTATATCTGCCACCCCTGCAGTGCACATGCTTTTGGCCAATTGCAAACTAAATTCCTGCTGTAATCCCCTTGGAATTACCCACATTTTACAGTAAGTGGTAGGCTAATTGCAACCTTCAGTGTCCTTTTTTGGAAATTAGGACAGTGTGTGTGGTTAGGGAAAACAGTACTGACTGTAGCAAAGTGACACCAAACAAGTGCATGTTTTCAAGAAATAAGAAGCAGCCAGGAAACTGGACCAAAATACTTGATCAGTGCTGGCTATATAATAAGGTGCCTTGAATAGTAATCTGGTGATGTTGCCTAGACCAATCACGATGACTCAATGGACTAGATTAAGGAATGAGCTTCAAAGTAAAAGTTTGGACTCATTTTGTTTGCTGTGGCCAACATGAAGAGGATCTTAACATGTTTGCTTTTCTTAAAAAAAAAACAATGAATTTAACATGGAACAGAACATTGAAAAAACAAATTGAATACTATGTAATTTCTCAGGTAAAAAAAATGTTGTCAATAATATCATTCTAGGACAACAACGGCACAACTCTCCGCCCCCTTCCCCTTCCCACTCCCACTCCCCTTCTCACTCCCCCTCCCCTTCTCACTCCCCCTCCCCTTCTCACTCCCCCTCAGCTTCCCAGTCCCCCTCAGCTTCCCAGTCCACCTCAGCTTCCCAGTCCACCTCATCTTCCCAGTCCCCATCAGCTTCCCAGTCCCCATCAGCTTCCCAGTCCCCCTCAGCTTCCCTGGCCCACTCCACTTTCCATTCCCCTTCTCACCACACCTTTCCATCTCTTTCTGGGACCCCTTCTCCTCCTTCCCATACCCCTTCTCCTTCAACTTCTACATCCCCATCTGAACCCCCCTCACCCTCTATTGCCTTAACTTTCTCTCCGCCCCCCTCGCCCTCTCAATCAGACCCCCCCTCTGAAATTTGCGCCCAAATCCAGCCTCCTTCCCCCATCCAGCCTCCTGCCCCAATCCCTCCTCCTTCCCCAATCCCTCCTCCTTCCCCAATCCCTCCTCCTTCCCCCATCCAGCCGCCTTCCCCCATCCAGCCAACATCCCCACCCAGTGAATGGGCAGAGGAAGCCCCTGAAGACCGTTCAGGGAGTCTTGATGTTGCCGTGGAAAGTAAGTTTATTTTTTGAATTTTAAAAATGATTACCCACTTACACTTACAATGCCAAAACATGCAGTGTTGTACTGTTTGAATTCTTGGACCCTGGACAAATATTTGTTATTTTCATCATGGTGTACATGTTGCCTTTACATATTTGTGAGTGTCATTATATGTACAGTGTGTATGTGTGCAATGTTTTGTGTGTCCACTCTAGGTTGACACTCATTAGGTAGCCAGGGTTGCCAGGACAACAGGGTTTATATGTGTTAGTTTTTATGGTAAACAGTTAGACCTGAGTGGAGTTTAGTATGTTGTTGGCCTTTTACACTTGGGCCTGTGTAGTCTGAATATTTGCACTTACAAATCACATGCTTCACTTTGTTATGCAGCCTAATGACACACTGATTTGTTGTGTGAAAGTTACATTCACAAAATGACTAATTGTTCTAGTCAAACCTGTTTGCACTTATTTAGTAAGGGCAGCTTTCAGGGAGTGTGGGAATGCTATGATATGTTGGCCTTCGGAAGATGTTGATATGCAGTGTGAGGAGGCAGGACCAAACCCCTTTAAAATAAACAAAAAACAAAAAGATGGTAATGAATGCCAACATGGTGTAACAGTGACGAAGATGGAACATAACTTTAACATGGGATGTCGCCCATAACAACCAATACAATTAATCTTTACAATTGGGGAACCACTTCTACAAGATAATAATTTTATTTTGGCTTGTTTGCTATGGGCAACGCTACATCTTAAAATGAACTCACATAGTAGTAAATGTAGCCCATGGTCTTTAAAATTGGAATAAGTAACAAAAAAAGACTGAGCAGGCTTGCGTTTTTTTATGCTAATGATTGTACCATAAAACAGTCATGATGTATCAACTTTGCCATTAAGCAGGCCTGTCCAAACTGCGCAACTGCAACTGTGGAAAAACTACACATCCCAGCATGCCCTTACACAGGTTTGGCATTCCCTGGCCCCAAAACTGAGTCAACGCATGCTGGTATATGTAGTTTCACACAAGCAGGAGGAATACAGTTTGGACCTGCATGCATTAAAGTGTGCTTTGTGCCTTGCTTGGATAATAAGCAATGTGAGTAAGTTAGTAATGTTTATGTTATCTCTTAATTTCAGATGTTGCCATTGGAGATCCCACATCGTTACAGTATATTTTTACAAATATGAGGCACCATCTCCAGGCCTTGTTGGCACTTGTTGACGACATGGAAAAAATATGTTAATTGTTTGTTTTTAAAAAAAAAATAAAATAACATTATTAAACTTTATAAAAAAAATAAACTATTACATTTAAATACTTTTGCGACTCCTTATTATTTATTAATGCAATAAAGGAACACCAGATTGCATAACAAACATTTCTTACCTTAAACATTTCAAACAACTAACGTAAGTTATTTTAAAAGACCAACTAAAACATGTTATTGGCTAAATAAACATGCAAACACCTTCATTCACATACAAAAACTCAACTTTAATAAATTCAGAAAACACATTAGAACAAGCACATTGCAAACATCTATATTTATATTAAACATGTTAATAAAAGGAGGCTCTTTTATGGCTACAAAGTGTTCTTCAGGTATTTAAACAAATACTTAATTGATCATGAACATTTCAATTCATTCACTAATTGGATTTGTTATTGATGAGGGCTTGTGGACTTTTAATTGGAAGGTGTTAGTCCACGAAATAGTAAAAAAACAAATTCAGCTGCGTTTCTCTGCAAAAGTGAGCACTTTAACTGAAAAATGTGTAAATCTACTACAACTTAGTTTTTTTACGAAGAAGTATGTGTTAATGCGATGGGTTCGCATTGCTGCGACGATTTCGCATTGCTGCGATGTCATTTGGCGTACGCCCACTTTGTGTAATAATGTGTGCGAATGAGCAAAAATACGTTGGGGGCGGATGTTCGCAAATTTACTACATTAACGCAACTTTACTAAAAAGTTGTGCGAACGAAAAACTTAGCGAACAACTCGGAATGAGGGCCATGGGACGTGCTGGAATTTGCCCATATTTAATGCACACACAATATTGCTGGCGTTGTCCGATGCCACAAATCCACAGGAGAGTCCAATTGGGGTAAGCCATTCCGCGATGATCTTCCTCAGTTGCCGTAAGAGGTTTTCAGCTGTGTGCGTATTCTGGAAAGCGGTGATACAAAGCGTAGCCTGCCTAGGAAAGAGTTGACGTTTGCGAGATGCTGCTACTGGTGCCGCCGCTGCTGTTCTTGCGGCGGGAGTCCATACATCTACCCAGTGGGCTGTCACAGTCATATAGTCCTGACCCTGCCCTGCTCCACTTGTCCACATGTCCGTGGTTAAGTGGACATTGGGTACAGCTGCATTTTTTAGGACACTGGTGAGTCTTTTTCTGAGGTCTGTGTACATTTTCGGTATCGCCTGCCTAGAGAAGTGGAACCTAGATGGTATTTGGTAACGGGGGCACACTACCTCAAGAAATTGTCTAGTTCCCTGTGAACTAACGGCGGATACCGGACGCACGTCTAACACCAACATAGTTGTCAAGGCCTCAGTTATCCGCTTTGCAGCAGGATGACTGCTGTGATATTTCATCTTCCTCGCAAAGGACTGTTGGACAGTCAATTGCTTACTGGAAGTAGTACAAGTGGTCTTCCGACTTCCCCTCTGGGATGACCATCGACTCCCAGCAGCAACAACAGCAGCGCCAGCAGCAGTAGGCGTTACACGCAAGGATGCATCGGAGGAATCCCAGGCAGGAGAGGACTCGTCAGAATTGCCAGTGACATGGCCTGCAGGACTATTGGCATTCCTGGGGAAGGAGGAAATTGACACTGAGGGAGTTGGTGGGGTGGTTTGCGTGAGCTTGGTTACAAGAGGAAGGGATTTACTGGTCAGTGGACTGCTTCCGCTGTCACCCAAAGTTTTTGAACTTGTCACTGACTTATTATGAATGCGCTGCAGGTGACGTATAAGGGAGGATGTTCCGAGGTGGTTAACGTCCTTACCCCTACTTATTACAGCTTGACAAAGGCAACACACGGCTTGACACCTGTTGTCCGCATTTCTGTTGAAATACCTCCACACTGAAGAGCTGATTTTGTTGGTATTTTCACCAGGCATGTCAACGGCCATATTCCTCCCACGGACAACAGGTGTCTCCCCGGGTGCCTGACTTAAACAAACCACGTCACCATCAGAATCCTCCTGGTCAATTTCCTCCCCAGCGCCAGCAACACCCATATCCTCCTCATCCTGGTGTACTTCAACACTGACATCTTCAATCTGACTATCAGGAACTGGACTGCGGGTGCTCCTTCCAGCACTTGCAGGGGGCGTGCAAATGGTGGAAGGCGCATGCTCTTCACGTCCAGTGTTGGGAAGGTCAGGCATCGCAACCGACACAATTGGACTCTCCTTGTGGATTTGGGATTTCGAAGAACGCACAGTTCTTTGCGGTGCTTTTGCCAGCTTGAGTCTTTTCAGTTTTCTAGCGAGAAGCTGAGTGCTTCCATCCTCATGTGAAGCTGAACCACTAGCCATGAACATAGGCCAGGGCCTCAGCCGTTCCTTGCCACTCCGTGTGGTAAATGGCATATTGGCAAGTTTACGCTTCTCCTCCGACAATTTTATTTTAGGTTTTGGAGTCCTTTTTTTACTGATATTTGGTGTTTTGGATTTGACATGCTCTGTACTATGACATTGGGCATCGGCCTTGGCAGACGACGTTGCTGGCATTTCATTGTCTCGGCCATGACTAGTGGCAGCAGCTTCAGCACGAGGTGGAAGTGGATCTTGATCTTTCCCTAAGTTTGGAACCTCAAAATTTTTGTTCTCCATATTTTAATAGGCACAACTAAAGGCACCTCAGGTAAACAATGGAGATGGATGGATACTAGTATACTTATGGATGGACTGCCGAGTGCCGACACAGAGGTAGCTACAGCCGTGGACTACTGTACTGTGTCTGCTGCTAATATAGACTGGATGATAATGAGATGAAATCAATATATATATGTATGTATATATAATATCACTAGTACTGCAGCCGGACAGGTAGATAATATATTTATTAGGTAATGATGACTGATGACGGACCTGCTGGACACTGTCAGCTCAGCAGCACCGCAGACTGCTACAGTAAGCTACTATACTATAGTAGTATGTACAAAGAAGAAAGAAAAAAAAAAACCACGGGTAGGTGGTATACAATTATGGATGGACTGCCGAGTGCCGACACAGAGGTAGCTACAGCCGTGGACTACCGTACTGTGTCTGCTGCTAATATAGACTGGATGATAATGAGATGAAATCAATATATATATGTATGTATATATAATATCACTAGTACTGCAGCCGGACAGGTAGATAATATATTTATTAGGTAATGATGACTGATGACGGACCTGCTGGACACTGTCAGCTCAGCAGCACCGCAGACTGCTACAGTAAGCTACTATACTATAGTAGTATGTACAAAGAAGAAAGAAAAAAAAAAAAAACACGGGTAGGTGGTATACAATTATGGATGGACTGCCGAGTGCCGACACAGAGGTAGCTACAGCCGTGGACTACCGTACTGTGTCTGCTGCTAATTTAGACTGGATGATAATGAGATGAAATCAATATATATATGTATGTATATATAATATCACTAGTACTGCAGCCGGACAGGTAGATAATATATTTATTAGGTAATGATGACTGATGACGGACCTGCTGGACACTGTCAGCTCAGCCGCACCGCAGACTGCTACAGTAAGCTACTATACTATAGTAGTATGTACAAAGAAGAAAGAAAAAAAAAAACACGGGTAGGTGGTATACAATTATGGATGGACTGCCGAGTGCCGACACAGAGGTAGCTACAGCCGTGGACTACCGTACTGTGTCTGCTGCTAATATAGACTGGATGATAATGAGATGAAATCAATATATATATGTATGTATATATAATATCACTAGTACTGCAGCCGGACAGGTAGATAATATATTTATTAGGTAATGATGACTGATGACGGACCTGCTGGACACTGTCAGCTCAGCAGCACCGCAGACTGCTACAGTAAGCTACTATACTATAGTAGTATGTACAAAGAAGAAAGAAAGAAAAAAAAACACGGGTAGGTGGTATACAATTATGGATGGACTGCCGAGTGCCGACACAGAGGTAGCTACAGCCGTGGACTAACGTACTGTGTCTGCTGCTAATATAGACTGGATGATTGATAATGAGATGAAATCAATATATATATATGTATGTATATATAATATCACTAGTACTGCAGCCGGACAGGTAGATAATATATTTATTAGGTAATGATGACTGATGACGGACCTGCTGGACACTGTCAGCTCAGCAGCACCGCAGACTGCTACAGTAAGCTACTATACTATAGTAGTATGTACAAAGAAGAAGAAAAAAAAAATAACCACGGGTAGGTGGTATACAATTATGGATGGACTGCCGAGTGCCGACACAGAGGTAGCTACAGCCGTGGACTAACGTACTGTGTCTGCTGCTAATATAGACTGGATGATTGATAATGAGATGAAATCAATATATATATGTATGTATATATAATATCACTAGTACTGCAGCCGGACAGGTAGATAATATATTTATTAGGTAATGATGACTGATGACGGACCTGCTGGACACTGTCAGCTCAGCAGCACCGCAGACTGCTACAGTAAGCTACTATACTATAGTAGTATGTACAAAGAAGAAAGAAAAAAAAAACCCACGGGTAGGTGGTATACAATTATGGATGGACTGCCGAGTGCCGACACAGAGGTAGCTACAGCCGTGGACTAACGTACTGTGTCTGCTGCTAATATAGACTGGATGATTGATAATGAGATGAAATCAATATATATATGTATGTATATATAATATCACTAGTACTGCAGCCGGACAGGTAGATAATATATTTATTAGGTAATGATGACTGATGACGGACCTGCTGGACACTGTCAGCTCAGCAGCACCGCAGACTGCTACAGTAAGCTACTATACTATAGTAGTATGTACAAAGAAGAAAGAAAAAAAAAAAAACACGGGTAGGTGGTATACAATTATGGATGGACTGCCGAGTGCCGACACAGAGGTAGCTACAGCCGTGGACTAACGTACTGTGTCTGCTGCTAATATAGACTGGATGATTGATAATGAGATGAAATCAATATATATATGTATGTATATATAATATCACTAGTACTGCAGCCGGACAGGTAGATAATATATTTATTAGGTAATGATGACTGATGACGGACCTGCTGGACACTGTCAGCTCAGCAGCACCGCAGACTGCTACAGTAAGCTACTATACTATAGTAGTATGTACAAAGAAGAAAGAAAAAAAAAAACCACGGGTAGGTGGTATACAATTATGGATGGACTGCCGAGTGCCGACACAGAGGTAGCTACAGCCGTGGACTAACGTACTGTGTCTGCTGCTAATATAGAGTCTAGACTGGATGATAAATTATTGATAATGAGATGAAATCAATATAATATCACTAGTACTGCAGCCGGACAGGTACTATATATATTTATTATGTAATGACTGATGACGGACCTGCTGGACACTGTCAGGTCAGCAGCACCGCAGACTGCTACAGTAAGCTACTATAGTAGTATGTATAAAGAAGAATGAAAAAAAAAAAAAACCACGGGTAGGTGGTATACAATATTATATATATATATATTATATACAATTATATATATATATATATATATATATATATATATATATTAAACTGGTGGTGATTGATTATTAAACTGGTGGTCAGGTCACGTTGCAACTTGCAACTAGTACTCCGAGTCCTAAGCAGACAATCACAAAATATATTATTATACTGGTGGTCAGTGTGGTCACAACAATGGCAGTGTGGCACTGACTCTGGCAGCAAAAGTGTGCACTGTACGTTATATGTACTCCTGAGTCCTGCTCTCAGACTCTAACTGCTCCCCACTGTCAGTGTCTCCCCCACAAGTCAGATAATTAATACAATACACAGTCACACTATCTAATCTATATCACTTCAGCAAGTAGTATAGTAGTATAGTAGTACTCCTCCTAATAGTAATAATGCTCCCCAAAATACTGTGTCTCTCTCGTCTCTACTGTGTCTCTCTCTTCTCTAAACGGAGAGGACGCCAGCCACGTCCTCTCCCTATGACTCTCAATGCACGTGTGAAAATGGCGGCGACGCGCGGCTCCTTATATAGAATCCGAGTCTCGCGAGAATCCGACAGCGGGATGATGACATTCGGGCGCGCTCGGGTTAACCGAGCAAGGCGGGAAGATCCGAGTCGCTCGGACCCGTGAAGAAAAAACTGAAGTTCGGGCGGGTTCGGATTCAGAGGAACCGAACCCGCTCATCACTAGTGCCAACACATACTACGGCGAGGTTCATTAACAGTAATGAGTGATATGTAAACCACCATTTCTGTGAATAAGGAAAAATATGCCGTAAACAATGTTGCATTCTTCTATTGTAGTTTAGCCTGGAAGAGACTGTAGATGCTGCAGTCAGCGCGATGCAGTACAGTATGTTGTGCTTTTTAAGCAATAGTTTAGTAGATAGGCTCAGCACTATCACTCGCAGAAGTTCCTGAGTAATGTACACAGTTTGAGGAGATTCCTGGTTCCCAGTATGGGTTGATCTGCTCAGGTGTTACTAATGAACACACCAGCGAATGTGTCACATTGCCTCAGCACTTATAATGAATATACTGTATATGCCTTCAGGTCTTATTTTGCACTGACTCAATCTGCTCCTTGATCTTGCTCTGCAAGCTTGGATCTGCCATTGCTCTGCAAGATTCCATCTTCCCAACTGGATCTATCGCAAATGAAGGTGGCGCTTGGGGTTATATGGAGAGAATAAACATAAAAACTGCGGTTCAATTCAAAAATTTTACAATTTATTAAGACATTCAACATATAACATAAGTTTGATGCTGTTAAAAAACTAGAGCAGCCACGTAGGGTATCCTTATAGACGCAGTCTCTGAATACAAAAATACAATCATGGATATAAGTGACAACACAATTTTGAGTGCTTTTAAAAAAATGAATGAAAAAGTATTAATAATAGACAAGCACATCACAATAATTGGAAAATGTATGAAGTTTAAATCCGGAATAATGTCCAGCAATCATGACATATTTTACCCAGTCAGAGGTATGAAATCCGTGCAGTTTGTCTGTGGAACCATCTCACTTGGTGCCGGTAACCTGAGTTGACATGGGATGTGGTTCTCTCCGTAATTATTTAAAGCTGGTCCAGATGTAGATGCAAAGTCCAAATGATATCCAAGAGTGTTGTCAGAAATGGTTAGTATTGTCTCAACGTGTTTCCGTGTGGAACACCCCACAGCTTCGTCAGATCCAACTGGATCTGCTTTCTGCCCTCACTCTGCAAGCCTCCACCTGCCCAGTTGGATCTGCCTTCGCTCTGCAAGTTTACATTTGCCCATTTGGATCTCCTTTTATTGTGCGAGCTTCCATCTGCCTGTTTAGTTCTGCTTTCTGCCCTCACTCTGCAAGATTCCATCTGCCCATTTGGATATCCCTTCTAGCCTCACTTGGCATGCCGCCATCTGCCCATTTGGATCTGCCATCTTACCTCACTTTGCAAACCTCCACCTGCCCATTTGGATCTGAATTTAATCTACAAACCTCTATGTGCCCATTTGGCTCTACCTTTGCTCTGCAAACTTCCATCTGCCTGTTTGGATCTTCCTCCATTCTACAAGCTTCCATCTAGCCGTATGGATCTTCCTCCATTCTACAAGCTTCCATCTAGCCGTATGGATCTTCCTCCATTCTACAAGCTTCCATCTAGCCGTATGGATCTTCCTCCATTCTACAAGCTTCCATCTAGCCGTATGGATCTTCCTCCATTCTACAAGCTTCCATCTAGCCGTATGGATCTTCCTCCATTCTACAAGCTTCCATCTAGCCGTATGGATCTTCCGTCTGCCCTCACTCTGCAAACTTCCACCTGCTCTCTGATCAAGCTCCACATGTTCCTGTTGCCTACTTGCTGAAATGCTGTGTATTTTGCTGGACTTTGGGGGTAATTCTCAGTTGATCGCAGCAGGAACTTTGTTAGCAGTTGGGCAAAACCATGTGCACTGCAGGGGGGGCCAGATATAACATGTGCAGAGAGAGTTAGATTTGGGTGTGGTGTGTTCAATCTGAAATCTAAATTGCAGTGTAAAAATAAAGCAGCCAGTATTTACCCTGCACAGAAACAAAATAACCCACCCAAATCTAACTCTCTCTGCACATGTTATATCTGCCTCCCCTGCAGTGCACATGGTTTTGCTCAACTGCTAACAAAGTTCCTGCTGCGATCAACTCAGAATTACCCCCTATGTTATCAACGCTGCTACACACTGTTGCTGATGAGCTAAGTGTTTAGTACTGATCTGTTTGCAACAAGCTCTGTGATGGCCTGCAAACTACAAGTCAGGTGGGCAACAATGTCACTGAATATTGTCATATATCCCTGCAAAAAAAGGTGCCTGGCTGTGACAGTAACAGAAGAATAATAGACTTAAGGTAGATGTGCAGGAGAACCTATCCTAACACTCTGTAGTGCTTTGATTCACTTTTTTCTGCTGTAGTCCCCACAGCAGATCTGTAACATTTGCCCCTTACATTCAAAAATCAGTGATAACTAGAAGAACAATGAGACCTTACTGAGGACCATGTCTGAGATTGCTCCCTATATATTGGTACTGGCTATTACTGAAACCATTAGCAGACTGCTGAAATATAAGAGCCTCTGGTATACAGCACCCATAGGCAGCCCCAGCCTTCACACTAAACACTAATTGCTTTCTAGCTCATTGTTTCTTCATCCTAACACTAAAATCTCCCCTTCAACTCACCTCAACAGCTGTGGTGATCAGAAGTGAAGAAGCAAGAGCTTAGGTTGGCATGGAAACCAAACAGAGGTACACAGCGCTGATCAGGGTTATATGTACACTGGGATAGATGTGGCGCAGTGGGAAAGTCAATCAGAGTGAACAGGGCGAGGTGTGAGCAATTTACAGGAGCTTTCCTGGAGTTCTGAACACGCAGTAAATCCTTCGTTTGCAACGTATGAGATAAAGAACTCCCATATGGCCCATTACTTTGAAGTTGTATGTAACAGAATCATACATGAGCTTCAAGGGTGTAAATGTTGGCCTGGACTTCTCAGAGTAGCAGGGCACAACCTGTCCCCCCTTGATTACATGCACTTTCCATCTCTGTGTCACTATGACAGATAGAACAGAAGCATGTGCCTATGTATGAGCCTGGATATTTATACACTTTTGCAGCTACATTTTTGTACCTCATATTTGCCTACTTTGTCTACCTTGCTTCTAGGAGTTCTGGAAGAAAAGTAGGTACAGTGGGCAGGACTTGATGGTAAAGTGATCTGGGCAAAAGTGGCTAAGTAAAAGCACTGTCAACTCAAGCCCCGTCCACCAGTAATCACTGCGTATGGTGACACAATCACATCCTTATCTATATGTGTTCACCAGGTGAGCCTTGATGCAATTTGTATCCTGCTCATCTTGGGGCAGGTATGCATTTCCAGGAGTCTTCCTGCACTCCCAGGAGTCCATGAGGCTGCCCCCTAATTCAGGAGTCTCAAAGACATTTCTGGGACAGTAGACAACTATAACATACAGTACAGTACCTACAGTACTGTATGTCTATTAGCAGTAGAAATCTAATAGAATGCAGCAATGAGTGTTGATATTGGCCAAAATGACTTCAAAGTTTATGTCAAAAGCCCCCCTCCCCCCACTGTCATTAAGTTCACATGCATTGACTTATTTACATTATGAGATCATGTTAATATTGACTTGAGAATATTCTGTATATAAAAGACAGGATTTGTGTTATTAAAATGCACAAAGGTCTAATACCCCTAAGGTGTCTTAAATTTAAACAATATTCAAATCTCCCTGCTTCGTTGGGATTTCTAGTTCCTGTTCACTGCTCCCCAGACTTGCTGCATTTGTGTGTGTACATCTAATTGTTTCCCTTCTGCTTATCCGATTACACTACCTCTTGTGTTTTTGATTCTTCTAACTAAACTTGCAGCATTAAATCTGTTATCAAACCTGCCAGGCTTTGCCGGAGCATTAATAGTTATGATTTATGCTCTCTGGATAAATTTACCGATGATAATATATCCAAACTTATAATAGTGTTGTTTATTAACCAGAAACAAGAATCATAGCAACATTTACCATGAGGCTCCCCCAACGTCTGTATCTGATTAAAGAGCAGTACATAGAGATTTAGAACCTCACATGGCAGCGTATACAGTAGTAAAACACAATTGTTTATGGAATACAGACTGAAATCATTGGGAATGTTTGGGAACTGTAAAATAAAAAATAGCCCTTTACCTACTGTATATTGGGGGAGATGTATCAAAGAGGAGGGGGGGGGGGCTGGAATGCACACCCTCATTCTACACATAATAAGAGGAGCTACCATGCTGAGACTTGTAGTTCCACTCAGATAAAAAAAAATGAAAATGTCGGTGCACACTCTAGAAACTAAGAAATGACAATCAGAACAATTATAATAAACTCTGCAATGTAACCTAGAGTAAAATTGAGGTTCTTAGCAAATGCTGTTATGCTGGCGCGGCCAATTAGATGGCCATTCCGACCCTAGTCCCCCCACAGGGTCCAGGCTGAAGACCATGATGGACGAGAAACTTCTCTCCCTCCAGTCCTCATGAATGCCAGGCAGTCAGTATGATGACAGCACATGGTGGGCTGGACTAATATCTCAGCAGCGGTGGGCGGGTGTTACCTTAGCAGTCAATCATTGACTGCTATAATCAGCTCCTAACTGTAATTTTCCAAACACAGCCTGTAACATGGTAGTTAGGAGTTGATTGTATGGTACTTTATCTTTCTTCCCTTTATCATGCTCCAAGGCTTAGTACATCTGCCCCCCTTCTCCTAATAATGGTGAAGGTATCCATGCTCTGTGCCTGTCACGGTAACATAATGTTGGCCATCAGACCTGTGAAGCAGGATAGTGGCGGATGATTTGGAGCTGCCATGGTTTCTGGCAATACAGTACCTCAAAGTCCCTCTGTACCTAAGATTTTGGATGTGACATGACTGTTATGTATTGAAATGGCTGCTATGCTTTGTCCTGACTGTGACCTGGGGAAGGGAGCGGGGGGGGGGGGGGGGGTTGTTTATGGTCTTCTTTGAAGTCAGAGAACAGATAACAATTTTATACCAGTACTGGCCAATAAGTGAAAATCATGAAGAGTTATGGGAACATCCATCACCCCCCTTTCTACTGGGGGACAGTTACTTGAAAGTGAGTAACTGATTCATTAATGTCCAGCAATAAGTGGGTTAGATCCCAAGGGTGGTGCCTGTTTCCTGGAATGGCTGTCAAAGAAAAAATGGATGGCAGCATCCAGGGTTAACTCTTGAAGAGAGTAGCTTTGTGCTAAGAGTGGGACCACCTTCTGCTTCATGGAGTCTCTCTCCCTCAGATCACCTAAGCCTCAGAGTAAGTAAACTTAAGCTTCTGACTTTTATTCCCTTTATTTTCTTGAAGTTAACCTGTACATATTTCATAATTGTTTGTCTTGTTATTTACCTATTTTTTTTTTTTATAACTTTACTCTGGAGATATTTCGCAATAAAACTAAAAACTTTATTAGCATCTCTCTGTGCCTCTTATGAATTCACGCGCTGAAAAGACCCATGCTATATGTATGTAATGACTGTGTGATTTTAGTATCTGGTGATCACAAGAGCACCATTCAACTGTGCATCACCTGTACTAACTGTAATTCTTTTGCATTATATTTGCTGCTGGACATAAAGCCAGGACACATGTTCTCCATGCTCACTGATAAATCTAACTTAGAAACATTGCTATCCTTGTTGTCACAGGCATAGATTGGGTCATGGGTGGGTGATGTTGATACTTGCTAGCAGCGGTGGCTCCTACTTACTTTTACCCATACCCGGAGAGAAGATAGAGCCAGCACCGGGTCCCAGCACCTGCTCAATGAATCTGACTTGTGCATGTGCAGACGCTTCAGTGTGACGGCGCATGTGCAAATCCCCAGCTTCTATAGACTGCATTGGCAGCAGCACATAGAAGTTGGATTGGGCTGCGCAAAAGACATGGAGTGATTTCCTACAGTAAGCCAGCTCTCTGCTTAACACAGCCTGGTCTGACAGTCCCAATGGGACTACCTGTAGTACCTGTTTCATGGACTGCATCTGTCTCACTGACACTGAGTGGGATGGCAGATTTTACTGGTGGGGGCTGCAGTTCTGTAGCCCATAGGTAAAATCCAGCATTGATTGCTAGTGACGCTCGCAGTGATCCCAGCAGCATAGGGATCAGAAAAGGCAGGTGTCATGACTGTGGTTTTTGTGAACCCGGTGTTAGTGAAGTCTGTGCGGGCGACTGGAGGACTATGTGAATATTAGGCTGGTCTGTAGGAATCAGTGAGAAGGAGCAATCCCTGACCGGGGATCGAACCCAGGCCTCGGCAGAGGAAGCCGTATCCTGACCACTGGATCACCAGGGACTTTGATAGCAGGATGATGAATGTATAGGTGAGATTGAACTGGATATAGTGCCACAGGAGTAGGTGCTTATGTACTCAAGGTTACTTGCGTGATAATAAGATGGACTGGTTACTGGGGAGACTGAGAACCGGGCTGGTTACCGGTGAGACTGGGACGCAACTGTAATCCGGGCTGGTACCGGATATAACTGGAAACGCAACTGAAAGTAGAATGATGACTGTGGCTGTGACTTTAGGATGAGGCTGAAGAACACTGCAGCTGTGACTTTAAGATGAAACTGTAGAATACTGCAGCTGTGGCTTTAAGTTGAGACTGTGAAATACTGCGACTGTGACTTTAAGATGAAACTGTAGACATACTAGATATCAATGGTAACACAACTGTAACCCAGACTGGGTAGCAAAGGAACAGAGTTCTACAGGAAATGAAGTATAAGTGTTACCTTTAGGGAGCTCAGCTTCTAAGCTCACACAGAGCTGTGTGTGACATGAGGAACTGGCAGAGTTTCCAACTCAAGTCTCCTGACTTATACTTCCTGGTCCTTGGTGATTGGTGAGCAGTGTCAGGTGATTCAGAGAGTCTCAGGCTGGCACAGGATTGGACAGCTCTGGGTCAGGTGAGCAGTCACTGTCTTGTGAGTACTCTAGACTAGGCTGTGATGTGGAGTGAGGCCTAGCAGGCCGAAAGAACACGTAAGCCTGAACTTCTGCAAACAAACGGAGGATGCTGGCTTTTAGGCCTAAACTTCAGATTGCTGAATTCAGACTCACACAGAAGATTAATCACCACAGGTGGAGCTCGTTAACTCTTACCTTCCAGGCAGAGAACTCAGGACTCAGGAAACTCATGGTATTGGCAAGCTGTTTATCCCAGTGAGCAGAAAGATGCAGGATCCAGGACAGAGATGGCAGAGGTAAGTCACCAAATATGAGAACTACAGTGAGGATGGTGACAGCAGGGGGTTGAGGCAGCTAATGATACAGTTGGTCAATGTTCCATGGCTGGGCTGAAACTGTGGAGGGGTGCGGGATGCATAGGATAGAGAGGACAGAGCTGTTGTACTCTTTGAAAAATTCGGACAAAAGTTAGCACCGATAATAAATACCGCTATATAGCCTTAAAAATAAAATAACAGGCAACAGAAAAAAGGTTACTCTATATAATAACAGCGTATTGATATTTAAGCAGGCTTGCGGTCATTAGGTCGACAAGACTTAGGTCGACAGTCATTAGGTTGACCACTATTGGTCGACATGCATTAGCTCGACATGGTCACTAGGTTGACATGGTCATTAGGTCAACATGAACAAAGTCAACATGGAAAAAGGTCGACATGAGTTTTTCACATTTTTTTAACTTTTTCATACTTTACGATCCACGTGGACTACGATTGGGAATGGTAACCTGTGCCGAGCGCAGCGGTAGCGGAGCGAGACACCTTGCCCGAAGCATGGTGAACGACGCGAGCCATGCGAGGGGACACTGTGCACTAATTGGGGTTCCACCTCACTTTATGAGGAAAACGACACCAAAAAAATAAACAACACCTTTTTCCATGTCGACCTTGCTCAAGTCGACCTAATGACCATGTCAACCTAATGCATGTCGCCTAATAGTGGTCGACCTAATGACTGTCGACCTAATGACCCATACACATTTAAGCATGAGCTCACATTCTCATAGTAAGGGCCAGATTTAACAATGAGTGATATTCATGTTATCACTTGTTACGAATCGTAAATGGTGCTGCAGCCAATCAGCTCCTGTTATTTCTGAAACACATGACAGTTAGGAGCTGATTGTCTGAAGCACCATTTATCATTTGTAACAAGCGATAATATAAATATAACTAGTTGTTAAATCTGCCCATAAATGTGCTAAAACAGAGATTGCCAAACGCCAACATTATAGTCCAGGTTTTAAAATATTCATGCATGAGTCCAGCTGGTTAAATAAAATTGACAGAGGTAATAATTAAGTAATCTGTGCTCAATCATGGATATCCTTAAAACCTGGAGTTTTTGTGCTAAAATATATTATTTGTTTATCATGGCAGCTTTTACTACACATCTGATTGACTGACTGGACTTCGGTTCATTCTGGGGCCCATGTCTGGGTCAGATTGTAATTCATTTTGGAGTATTATGACTGCTGCATACATTCAGTTGAAACAAAACATTGACACTGTACTGTCATCGCTCATGTACAAACATTTGGAAACTGTGAATTATTAATACTGCTACACAGGGTGCTGGATGTGTTTACACTGTCATGTTATAGAGATTTGCAGCGGCTGCTGTAGTATTTTAAAAGTGTGGATAAATAAATGATGATTCTCGCAGAGTTTTTACTAAACAGCTGTTAAATTGTAGACTTCAAATGCACGGGATTGCAGATTAATTACATAAAGAGAATGTTCTCTGTGCTGCAGTGGAAATATTGGTTTTGCTTACTGCAGAGTAAGTACCGTGCAAGATAGTTTAGTGTATAACGTGATTTTGTACTTTGCATAGGCAATAAACGAACAAATGCAGCTGTAAATGCAGCTTACTCTTATGACTACCTACGACTGAAAAACCAGAGTGGGGAAATACACTGCAATATTAAGAGAGGAGGGGGCCTGGCTCTCTGAGGACTGGACCCACCCGAACATAGCATTCTGAGTTGGTTTTTCCACCTGACCTGGATCCCAAAACGTGGCAAAACGTCATCCTCCCGCTGACGGATTGTTGCAGATTTTGGATTCTATAAAGCCCCCTGGTTATCACGCCATCCATGCTGTGTTCATCACGCCATCCATGCTGTGTTCATCCAAGAGTGCTGTGTTGTCCATCCGGAAGTGCTGTGCTGTGTTGTCCATCAAGGGGCTGCTGTGTCCCTCCAGGGGTACTCTGTCCGTTCATCAAGGGGCTGCTCTGTCTTCCAGGGGTGCTCTGTCCATCTAGAGGGTGCTCGCTCTGTCCATCCATCCAGGGGCTCTGCCGCAGTATATAAAAAAAAAAAGCTACGAATATAATTTAATTTATTTTTTGTGCTATACCCCAGTGTACTATATAATAATTTTTCTGCGACACTTCTGGTCAGACTGCAGTGTAGTAATTATACATGTATTGTGACACTGTAGGTGATCCATCCTCAGGAGCGCTTTGTTGTATATAAAGGGGTGCTGTGTTCATCCACAGAGGTGCTTTGTTGTACACAAAGGGGTGTTGTGTTGTTCATCAAGGGGCTGCTGTGTCCAACAATGGGCTGCTGTGTCTGTCCAGGGGGGTGCTCTGTCAATCTGGGGGTTTTCTGTCGGCCCATGAAGGGGCTGCTGTGTCCTCCAGGGGTGCTCGGTCTGTCCATAAAGAAGCTGCTGTGTCCTCAGGGGGTGTTCTGTCCATCCATAAAGGGGCTGCTATGTCCTCCAGGGCTGTTCTGTCCGTCCATCAAGGGGCAGTGTAAAATAAAAATAATAAAAGCTGCACCCCCGTGTACTATACCATTTTTTATTTTATTTTCATAAGTACTGTGACATTGCCAGTAAGACCACAGTGTAATATTTTTCTCATACATGTATTGTGTGACACTGTAGGTGAAAGTGAACCACAGTGTATTATTATTATTTCAGACTCATACACATATTGTGTGACACTGTAGGTGGAAGTGAACTGCAGTCTAATATATATTCTTTCTCATAAACATATTGTGACACTGTAGGTGAAACCGTAGTGTAATATTCTTTCTGACTCATACATGTATTGTGTGACACTGTAGGTGGAAATGAACCGGAGTGTAATATTATTATTTCTGACTCATACACATATTGTGACACTGTAGGTGGTACATTTTTTGTACAAATTGTGGTGTGTGCTGTACCCCACAATTGAAAGGAAAGCAGGAAGCACATACTAGTGCTGTATTTGTTGCCACCAGTCATGACAATACAAGTCATCATCTACTAAGGCCGATGCCCAAGGGCATAGAGGGCTTAAGTCTGGGCATGTAAAATCAAAGAAGCAATATAACTTTACAGTGGTAAGGAAAAAAACATCAAAAGTAAAGTTAGCTGCAGAGAAACATAAAATTGTCAATATACCATTCACCACATGAAGTGGCAAGGAAAGCCTAAGGCCCTGGCCTATATTTATGACTGGTGATTCTGCCTCTTATGATTATGTAAGCCCTTCTCCCTGTAAAAGTGTCTAAAAAAATGAAACTCATTACGGCACAGGAACCAACTGTGTGCTCATAAACATCACCTCAGGAGAGTCTACTGTAAGTATGTGCTTGAGTGCCATGTGTGAGCCTGACCTTTCCATAATGTATTTGAAGAGGAAGCTCCTTCCACCATTTGTGTGCCCTCTGCACATGAAGGGATGAGCAGTACAAGTTAATATGCTGACATTGAAATTTAGGATGCTTCTGAGGATAAGTATATTTGTGTATGTTGATGGTGAGGATGCTGATGATGATGTTGTTTGTGTAAATAAGGCACCAGTGAAAACAGTTGTTGCCCATGATATAAAAAAGCTTTTTGTCAAAAAAATCCACCTCTTATGTGTGGAATTATTTCTACTCAAATCCAGACAACAACTGTCAAGCCATCTGTAGCCTATGTAAAGCCATAGTAAGTTGAGGTAGGGACATTAACCATCTAGGAACCTCCTCCCTGTTACTTCACTTGCATTGCATTTATCAAGAGTTTTTGTCAAATTCGGAAACTTTAGCTAAAAATGTATCAACCAGTCCAGCGTCTCCTAGCTCCCTTCCCTCTGTTATAGATCCAAGCAGTTGAATTCTCCATCACCAACACCTTCATCATCAATATCCTCAATCATGATCGGATGTAATCCAATATCCAATTTCAAAAGCATGACTGACTCCTCTCCTATCCGGAATTCCTCAGAAGGATCCTTGGTTGCTACATTTTCTGCTGCTGCTGCTGTTATGGGTGCATCTTCATCCCAGAAGGGGACCAGGAAGATTGCTTGAAGTAGTTTAACAAAACAATTGAATGTTAAACAATCATTTGCAAGTGTGACAGCAGTTGCACAGTGGATTACTGATGCCATAACAGCTATGCTGGTATTAGATGTGCGTCCAGTATCCGCTATTAATTCAGTGGGTTTTAAACAGTTAATTGAGGTCCTGTGTCCCCACTACCAAATCCATCTAGATTGCACTTCACTAGAAAAGCAAATCCTAGTATGTATGAGGACGTTAAAAAAAAAAACTAAATTAGTGTCCTCCAAAATGCTATTGTACCACTGTCCACTTAACCACAGATATGTGGACAAGCGGAACAGGGCAAACTAAAAATGACATGACTGTGAGAGCCCACTGGGCAGGGGTATTGCCTTCAGCAGCACCAACAGCAGCAGCAGCAGCATCTAACAAATGCCAGCTCATTCAGGGGCAAGCTACTCTGTGTATCACTGGCTTCACTAAGAGACAGACTGCTGATGACCTCTTAGAAATACTCAGGGAAATTATTACAAAATGACTTACCCACTTGGACTCTCCTCGGGATTTGTAATTTCTGACAATTTCACCAATATTGTGAGAACATTACAGCTGGGTGAATTCTAATATGTCCCATGTTTTGCTCACACAGTGAACTTGGTGGTGCAATTTTTTTAAAAAAGTGGCAGGGGCGTGCTGGAGATGCTCTCTCTGGCCTGAAAAATTTTAGGACATATTCGCCATTCTGCAAGTGCATGTAGAAGATTGCAGCACCCACAAGAATTGCTGATTTTGCCATGCCACCAGCTGAAGCAAGAATTAGTAACGAGGTGAAATTCAACTCTTTACATGCTTCAGCATATGGAGGAACAGCAAGAGGCCATTCAAGGCAACACAATGACCTATGACATAGGGAAAGAAGGGGGAATGCACCTTAGTCAAACGCAATGTAGAATACTTTCTGTGTTGTGCACGGCTCTCAAACCCTTTGAAGTTGCCACATGTGAAGTTAGTTCAGACACTGCCAGCTTGAGTCAGGTAATTCCATAATTAGACTCTTGGAATAGCAGCTGGAGAAACAGAAGGAGGAGATGAATTTAAATGATTCTGCTAAGTATGTCGGACTTGTAGATCAAGCCCTTCATTCGCTTTGCCAAGATCCAAGGGTCATCAATCTCTTGAAATCAGATCACTATATTTTGGCGACCATACGTAACCCTAGGTTTAAGTCGTACGTTGTGTCTTTCTTTCCAATGGACACAAAGCTGAAGAGATGCAAAGAGCTGCTGGTGAGCAAATTGTCAGCTCAAGCGGAATGTGACAAGGCAACATCTCCTCCTTCAGTTTCTCTGGCAACTTTGGCTACCAGGACAAGAAAAATTATTTTCCTAAGAGACCCACTGGTGGTGATACAGATCAGCCAGCAAAAACTTTTGACATCTGGCCTGGATTGAAGGAACTGACTATAATTAGTGACATGTCTACTGTGACTGCATATGATACTGTCACCATTCATTTGATACTGTCACCATTCATTTCAAAGAATGGTTGATGATTATTTTAGTGATAGCATCCAAATAGGCATGTCAAACAGTCCGTTTCACTACTAGTAGGAAAAAAAAGCAATTTGAAGGCCCTTGCACAAACTTGCTTTACTTTACTTAAGTTGCCCACCATCCAGTGTGTACTCACAAAGAGCTTTCAGCGCAGCTGGGAACCTTATCAGCAATTGGTGTAGGAGGTTACTGCCCCAAAACGTGTAAAATATGATGTTTATCAAAGATGATGTTCATCAAAATGTATAACAAATTCCACGAGGAAGACCTTTACCAGCAATTACGCACAAAAAAATACAGAGGCACCTGTAATGGTGGATTCCAGCGGGGATGAACTAATAATGTGTGAAGAAGAGGATGTACACACTGATGGGCAGGGGTCTATTTAGGGGTCAGGCCCCTAGGCACATTATTGACTGCCACCCTCCTACCCCCCTTCCCCCCATCACTGTACTGCCCCCTTATTTTCGGGGGCCAGTCCTCCTCAAGACCACAAAAGCAGCCCCAACTTCACCCCATTACCAGCTCCTGGACCACAATTTGAAGCCCATTGCCCCACTACCATCTGTTGCAAAATAAAATCTTAAATAACTAAGCCCTAATTACAAAAACTAAATATAACCACCTCTCCTCATCAGCCTGATGTGTCGCCCCCCCCCTCCCCCTTCCCCAGCAGGTGCCTCACATGCCTAGTGGGAAAGCCACCACTGCTGATGGGGGTGAGGAATCAGGTGACGATGACAATGGCGACATCTTGTCTATGTAGAGACAGTTTATGTATGTAGAGACCATTGGCAGGTAGTTTTGTGGGGGCCCAAAACAGCCACAAGTGCTAATCCCTGTCACTGAAGTGATTGGTTTGTTAAACTGTGAATGTCCTGTTTAATATATACAACATACGGATGGGTGGGATAAGGGTGGGTGAGAGGCCCCAAGGACAATTCCATCTTGCATCTCTTTTCTTTGCATTAGGTGCTGTTTGGAGCATTGCTGACTGTCTTCTTGTGTAGAGGACAAACATTTCTATCGTTTATTAAACTGCCACCCTGTCTGCCACTGCATTGACACTCTGTCTCCTAGATGTGCCATGTTGGAAGTTTAAGTGCCACATGTTTGTGTCGCCCACTGCTGTTGCTTAGCTTAGTCATCCAGCTACCTCTGTGCAACCTTTTGGCCTAAACTGGATGAAAACAGTACTGTGAGCTGTGAGGTGGCCAAAATTGACTGGAAATGAGTGAAAATTAATGTTATTGAGGTTAATAATACTGTAGGAACAAAAACAGGTCCACATTCTGTGATTTTAGCTAGTTTTATGATTTTGTAAGTATAAAAAATACAGATCCAAAACCAAAACCTGTGAGGGAGGTTTTGGAAAAATTAATACAGATCCAAAACACGAAGGAGATACAGAACCCAAACCCTACATTTTACCATGTCTATGGGTGCAGGGTGTGCAGTGTAGGCCGCCTTGGACCCATGTACATGTGTGAATGGATTCCTTGTGATGTGCACATCTAGTGGTCTGTCCACATCACAAGGGGATCCAGCTACATGGTCGTATGTTAAAATGTCAACATAACATTGTCGACATCCTCAGAATGTTGACGTGTTCACAATGTGAACATCTGAAATGCTGTTTGGGTGCGGGGGGAGGTTATGGTTTTGGCACTAAGGGGGTGGCTAGGGATAGGGATTAGGGCCAGATTAGGGTTACAGTCAGCAGTGCTGCTGTTGACCACACAGTGCAGGGTGGGTCCACTTAGCGCATATAAACATACATGTTATGCTATAAGTAATATACTGTATTTACTGGCTGGTACCCCTGGGGATTGGCAGCGCTGTGTATATTATGCCGCCATGCGGCACTCGGGACTCACTATTAGGCTTCACTCTCCTTCTAAGACCGCCCCCAGATTCCTGTGAAACTAGTCAATGGAAGTCTGGGGGCAGGCTTAGAAGGAGAGTGAAACCTAATGCTGCTGAGTCCCGATACCGCACGTCAGCTTAATACACACAGTGCTGCTGATCCCTGGGATAACTAGCCAGAACATATATTACATACAGCATAACATGTATGTTTATATATGCTAAGCCCATACCATCCAACAATTTACACATAAAGATCGGTACAAATTCGAAAAGGGGGCGTGGCCACGGGTAAAGGCTTTTCCTATACTTTTAATGGAAGTTTGGGCAGCCAAAAATCGGTACAGACCGTAAAAAAAGGTACTGTACCTGCCAAAAAGGTACAGTTGGAGGGTATGTAAAGCCCCCCACACCCTCTCTGCATGTGTGGTTGCACACAAACCGCCACTCTGTCACACGTCTGCTCCAGAAGTGACTACCGAGACCCGGCAGCAGCCAGGATCAGTTAAGTGATCGCCGGGCCACCCAGGGATCACTTAACATTCTATGATATTGACATCTCATCTGTGTAGATATGATAAATGTTGACATGCTAAGCTTTTCAACATGCTGCATGTTGACATTTCAACCTGATGCATGTGAACCTGGTAACTGTCGACCTAACATACCACGGTTCTGATATGAATGGTCGACCATGTTAAGGTCCACATTCATTAGGTCGACCACTATTGGTCAACATAGACGTGTTGGACATGGACTAATAGTGGACACATGAAAATGGTCAACACAGGTCGACACCTGAAAAGGTTGACATGGATTTTTTAACTGTTTGTAATTTTTTCCTTAACATGACCAGGAACCCCAATTAGTGTACCGCGAAGCCATGTTGACCTTTTCATGCGTCAACCTGCCCGGTGTCGACCATTTTCCATGTGTCAACCATATGTCGATGTCGACCATGTCAATGTCAACCAATAGTGGTCAACCTAATGACTGTCGACCTTAACATGGTCGACCTTCCAAAAGGATACTACATACTACACCTCATCACAATTGGCTGTGTGCGTGTTGGCAAATTTAGTCCTATTATAATGTAATTTATTATTATTTGCTATTTTCCTCAAGTACTGCAACTGAGAGAAGAATTTAATTTCCTTCATGCCAAGAACCGCAGCTCCTCATTTCATGCTGTACTTGTTAAATCGACTTTTTATGTTCTCTTAAGTGACTAAAGTTTCCTCTGCGGTGTTTACATCGACACTTTCTTATAAATGTGTTCTGTTCTTTATTTAAGTCCAAGCCTGTCATGCTTGCTGTAAGTGGGACCCAATTTAGAAAGCTGTAGTTAAATCACTGTGTCTGGTGAGAGGAAACATTTTCACAGCCAGGAACTGAGTAATTTCGTGTGACAACATGGAGGCCGGGGGGATGTATCAGAAGGTGACAGAAAAATACTTCACAGTAGAGTAAGAAGAAAATAAACCACAACCAGCAGGGAAAACATTAATTATTAATTAGGTCTGGGAAATGAAAGCTGAAACACAGCTGCAGACAGTGACTGGACCTTGCAGTTTCCACTGTTACCAATAAGCAACTCTAGCTAATAATGTACAGTACTGACATGTACAGTATCAGTACTTATTATATGCAGAAATAAATATTCCATGTGTTGCTCAATACATACTGAATTCTGTTGGTGGGAAACTTTTAAAACCATAGTTTGAACTGAAAATATAAGGGGTTACTTCAATTGCTGGCGATGCCTGTGGTGTAGTGCATACAAGTACCACAGCAGCTTTCAGGTGGAATGTAAAAATGCAGATTGTGTGTACGACAGAGGCGATTTATGAAATTCAGGAGTAGATGTACAGTATTAAGCCTGGAGAAGTGATAAAGCAGTGATAAATGCAAGGTGATAACGCACCAGCCAATCAGCTCCAAACTGTAAATTTACATATTGGAGTTGATTGGCTGGTGCGTTATCACCTTGCATTTATCACTGCTTTATCACTTCTCCAGGCTTAATACATTTGCCCCGATGGGTCCATGTTCATGTTTTCTGTGGCTCCCCACTCCCTGACTCTGGCATTGCTATCTTCTGCACAGGTGATGGCAACATGGGGCAGATGTAGTAACCTGGAGAAGGCATAAGGAAGTGATAAACCAGTGATAAGTGCAAGGTGAGAAATGCACCAGCCAATCAGCTCCAATATTTAAATTAAAAGTTAGGAGCTGATTGGCTGGTGTATTTAGCACCTTGCACTTATCACTGGTTTATCACTTCCTTATGATGTCTCCAGGTAATAATCTGCCTCCATGTTTCCAGTGCTTTTATTTTGATGCGATCAAGGGACATTGGGGCAGATGTATTAAGCCTGGAGAAGGGATAAAGAAGGGATAAAGCGGTGATAAGTGCAAGGTGATAATGTACCAGCCAATCAGCTCCAATATGTAAATAAACAGTTATGAGATGATTGGCTGGTGCGTTATCACCTTGCACTTATCACCGCTTTATCACTTCTTTACGCCTTCTCCAAGCTTAATACATCTGCCCCTAAGGGGTCTATTCATAAAGCAGTGAAAAGTGTGGAGAAGTGAGGCAGTGGAGAAGTTGCCCATGGCAACCAATCAGCATTGAAGTAACATTTATCATTTGTATACTATACAATTGTACGGAGCAGCTGATTGGTTGCCATGGGCAACTTCTCCACAGGCTCACTTCTCCACACTTTTTACTGCTTCATGAATAGACGCCTTAGTGCCTAATTCAAATTTGCAGAGGTCTGTGATCAGATAGTCGCTGCCCAGGGAGAGTGAAAACCCACCTCGTGCAAGTGTGCGAATGCATGTGTACCAGTGACGTGCGGTGAGGTCAGTGCCTGGGGAGGCACACATGGAAGTGGGTCTGACTATTCCCTGCCACACTGCGCTCACCTGCACTGCCACACTGAACCCACCTACACTGACACCCCCTGCTGCACTGACACCCCCTACCACACTGGACCCACCTGCACTGCCACCTCCTGCCACACTGGACCCACCTGCACTGACACCCCCTGCTGCACTGCATCCACCTGCACTGACACCCCCTGCTACACTGCACCCACCTGCACTGCCACCTGCTGCCACACTGCACCACCACCTCCTGCCACACTGCACTATCTCCTCCTGCCACACTGCACCGCACACATAAGTAGCTGACACCCAGCCCGAAAATACGCCCCCGCCACAATATACAGCAGCGTCGGCAGCCCCTCTCTCTGCCCTCTCCCCCAGCAGCGGCTCTTTCCCCCCACATCAGCCGGCAACCCCCCACCCCCCTCCGCAGCAGCCAGCAAATCCCCACTCTCCCCCCTGCAGCAGCTGGCAAACCTCCCCCACCCTACCCACCTCCGCAGCAGCCAACAAATCCCCTCTTCCCCCTGCAGCAGCTGGCAACCCTCCCCCACCCTACCCACCTCCGCAGCAGCCAACAAATCCCCTCTTCCCCCTGCAGCAGCTGGCAACCCTCACCCACCCTACCTCCCTCCGCAGCAGCCAACAAATCCCCTCTTCCCCCTGCAGCAGCTGGCAACCCTCCCCCACCCTACCCCCCTCCGCAGCAGCCAAGAAATCCCCTCTTCCCCCTTCAGCAGCTGGCAACCCTCCCCCACCCTACCCCCTCCGCAGCAGCCAACAAATCCCCTCTTCCCCCTGCAGCAGCTGGCAACCCTCCCCCCACCCTACACCCCTCCGCAGCAGCCAACAAATCCCCTCTTCCCCCTGCAGCAGCTGGCAACCCTCCCCCCACCCCCACCCCACTCCGTAGCAGCCAGCAAATCCCCTCTCTTCCCCCTGCAGCAAATCCCCTCTCTCCCCGCTGCAACAGCTGGCAACCATTATCTCTCCCCCCTGCAGCAGGTCGCAACCCCCCTCTCCCTGCCCCTGCACCAGCCGGCTACTCCTCTCTCTCTCCCCCCTGCAGCAGCTGGCAGCCCCCCTCTCTTTCCCCCAGCACTGGCTTTCCTCCGCTGCAGACGGTAACCCTCCTACCCCCCCTCCCCCCCCAGCAGCAGCTGGCAACCCACCTTTGTCGCTCTCTTCACTGCAACGACCAGGTAACCGGCGAGGGAGACCTCCAGCTGCAGGGAGCGGTCTGTGGCTGGTGAGAAGAGGGCGTCAAGTCTGCGGAGCTGGAGTGGAGGACATCCAAGCAGCTGCAGGTCCGGCGGCACCTTCAACTCCGGAGTGAATGCCAAGGGATCAGCTAGCAGTCCGCCCCTGTCAGCACTGCCCAATAACATCTGTCTCACTGACAGGGGCGTGCCTTGATGTGGGTTGACGGCACGGCCCCATCAATGAGGCAGATGTAGTAGTGCCGCTTCTCCTCATATTTTTAATGGGCTTTTAGTGCCCATGTCTTAGTCCCGCCCCCTGCCCGCCTACCGCTACACACACTTTACTCTAGTCAGTGGGAGGCAGCGCTTTCACTGCCTCCCATCTAGATGTGGATGCATTTCAACCGCAAGAATGATTACAATAATACAAAGCAGATATTTATAACAATATATATGTGTTATAAATATCTTCTGTGTATTATTTTAATCATTATGACAGGGGAGGCACTGCCTCCCCTGCCTCCCCTGACTGCACGTCCCTGATGTGTACGCCATGCGAAAACATTGCCAGACAACAGACAGCTGCAAATCCGTTCACAACTCACTCACTATCAAATGATTTTTCCAGTCTGTGCAGCCTGTGCGTAGCCCAAAACTTACTCCAACAGTGCGATACAAACAGGCTGATTGGGGCCGGAGCTGACGTCACACACACTCCCTGAAAACACTTGGGAACGCCTGCGTTTTTTCCAGACACTCCCTGAAAACGACCAGTTACCACCCACAAACATACTCTTCCTATCAATGACCTTGTGAACGCCTTGCTGTCAAAATTTTTGTACCATCCAAAAATGCACTGTATCTGTGTATCAATGTATCCAGTACTGTATCCAACCAGCAATGTATCCAGCACTGTATTCAACCCACATAGTATGCACCCCGCAGTGTATCCCGCACTGTATCCAACCTGCACTGTTTCCGACCCACACTGTATCCAACCAGTAATAAATACCACACTGTATCTGACCCGCACTGTATCCAACCAGCACTGTATCCCACACTGTATCCAACCCACATTGTATCCAGCCTGCATTGTATCCAACCAGCACTGTATCCCATACTGTATCCAACCCACACTCTATCCAACCTGCCCTGCATCCAACCCACTCTGTATCCGCACTGTATCCAACTTGTTCTGTATCCCACACTGTATCCAACACACACTGTATCTGACCTACACTGTATCCAACCCACACTGTATACCATATAGCCAGCCAGTCTTTGGCCAATATTGGTGAAAACAATATTGTGTGCTGTGAGGTGGTCAAAATTGAGTGGAAATGGCTGGAAATTAAAAAAATCAAAGGCAGTCACTGCGGTTTGGCAAATCCAAATCCTAAACCGGTCGATGAATCTGAACCTAGTCCAAATCCAGCAAAAATGGCCTGGCGCACAACCCTAATCAAAACTCACCAAATTTCCAGCAGTATATACTGGTGCACCTATGTATAATGCCCACGTGCACCCTTGGGCTCATACATTGTGTGCAAATCTGTCTCTGGTACTAGCCAGTGCCTCCTCAGCCAAATACCTCACTGCACGTCCCTGCTGAGGAATGGTTGAGTGCTCCTTTAACAATTTTACTACTACATGCAACTATAATGTTCGTATAGCAGAGATTTTCTTTTCAATCTTTTTTTTTAATGCACATAACACATATTTTGATGCATATGCTATCTATCTGTAGTCAGAACATCCGTAACAATAGCTGTATGTATTTTTAATGTGAGAACATCTAAGTTGTCTCTACAGTAACTTGTTCACCTGTGAAAGACGAAGCAGAACCGTCTGTTTTCTGATTCTCACTTCTCTGTTGCAACAAATGGCAGAACCTTACGTTCCAGAGCCTTATGCTATTTCCACTTAAACATACAACATTGCTCATCCATTCATTCTTTTTAATTTTATATTCACTTTCATAGAACAATAGATAAAGAAAGAAAGTAAACACAATAAAAGTCACTCTGTTTCTTCTTTGATATACCCGTTACTTTCTACACAATGGGACTAATTCAAGGTTGATTGCAATTTTTTTTTCCCTTTAATTAGCAAAACCATGTGCACTGCAGGTGGGGCAGAGAAAGTAAGATTTGGGTTGGTTATATTGTTTCTATGCAGCAGTGGCGTGCGGTGAGGTCTGTGGCTGGTGAGGCACTGACTGGTGTGTGTACAAAATGTGTAGGGGTCGCCGTGGGTGTGGCGCTATGTGAATGGAAGAGCTAGCCAACAAAATAACCATGGTGTTGTGTGTGTAACCATGGGCGGGATTGGGTTGGAAAACCAGCCTGGGAAATGGATGGAAGCAGTCCTAATGGGGGCACAGTCTGTTGAGGGGTAGGTTCTGTCAAGGGTGCGGGATCTCTCCTTATAGGGCCGAATTCTGAGTTGCTGCAGTTGCGTCATGTGACTTTATACTAATACTGCTACAACTTCCCTGGTGTACATCCGTGCGTCTGAATATTCAAGGATTGAAACTCCCACTGTCAGTGTCTACAGATGCCATCAGGTGGTGTAGCAAGGGGGCACAGTGTAAGCCACTGATGCCAGCTGTGTGTGTGTGTGTGTTGGGGGGGTGGGGGGGGGGGGGGGGGACAGGGGACACAGTGCAAGCCACAGCCTGTTCATGCCGGGACTAAAGGAGATGCATTTGACTGCTGCTAGGCCCTAGTGCCTGCCGACTGCTGCGGCGATGGCTTCCCTTCCATATGGAGGCAGTGCAAAGAGGGAGGACTGTGGCACCTAGTACCCGGTGGCCTTCCGATGGGTCCTAGTCCCCAGTCGCAGCGCTTTAGGGAGGACTGGGGCACCTCTAAGCTGGCCTAGTTACGATATATGGTGTGTGTGTGTGTGGGGGGGGGGGGACGGGACAGGATGATGATTTGAGTAGTGGGTAGAAGGTGGCTGTAAAACATAGGGGTAGTGGTGGTGGAGAGCAGGGGGCAGGATGGAAGTAATGGGGCAGAAGGTAGGATGAGTTAAGTATTAAGGAGCAAGGTGCAGGATGGGTGTAGTAGTGGATTGCAGGGGTCAGGATGGGAGTAGTGGTGGACAGCAGGGGTCAGGATGGGAGTAGTGGTGGACAGCAGGGGTCAGGATGGGAGTAGTGGTGGACTGCAGGGTTCAGGATGGGAGTAATGGTGGACTGCAGGGGTCATGATGGGAGTAGTGGTGGACTGCAGGGGTCAGGATGGGAGTAGTGGTTGACAGCAGGGGTCAGGATGGGAGTAGTGATGGACAGCAGGGGTCAGGATGGGAGTAGTGGTGGGCTGCAGGGGTCAGGATCGGTGGTGGGCTGCAGGGGTCAGGATGGGAGTAGTGGTGGGCTACAGGGGTCAGGATGGGAGTAGTGATGGGCTGCAGGGGACAGGATGGAGTGGAAGAGACTTACCCTTAACGCTGCAGTCTGTCATCCCACTCTTCTGCATTCACCAGCTGTACGTGTTCAGATGCAGGGAGCTGGCTGACGGTATACAAAGCAGGCAGCGGCTATCTGACTTCAGTCAGATGCCGTCGTGCCTATGCTGCTGGGGGTCACCTCCTGTCTGCTGCTACCGGGTACCGGACGCTCTGCCTCCCTCCTTGGACAACACTGCCGCTAACTGCAGCCTCACACTACACAGGAAGACGTCGGTCGGGTAAGTAAGCTCCGGCGTCCCCCTCCTCCTGCTCCCATTCACTCTGCAGCAGAGGCTCCAGACAGCAGCCACAGGGGACGGGGCATCCCGGAGACAGGCAAGGGAGGCTGAGGGTCGTCACGGCGGGGGTGTGTGTGTGTGTGTGTGTGTGTGTGTGTGTGTGTCGGGCGCACAGCCTGTAACTAGAGGACGGGGACCGGACTACTGTGTTTTTTTTTAAAGAAAGTGCCAGAAATGACAGGCGGGGGCCCGCGTCCTTCCTCCCACCGGATCGGCAGGTGATAAAGTTAGAACTGACACTGTTGCTTTCTCCATCCCTGTACAGCACTGACAGTGACTGGATACAGTCACTGTCAGTGCTGAATCGGGTGCCCAATCACATTGGCTTCAGTGACAAGGCCGTGCTTTCATATGGGCTGAAAGCACGTCCCTGCACTGAGGCACTTGTATAGGTGCCGCTTACACTGTTTTTTTCAATGGGCTTTTACAGCCCTTTGCTTGGTCCTGCCCCCTGCTTCCGGACATTTACAATTGGCAGCGGGAGGCACTGCTCTCGGTGCCTCCGAAATCAATTTAAACACGTATGTACACTGAAAATGATTACCATGATATAAAGAAGATAGTTATGACACAGAATATGTGTCATATGTATCTTCTTTGTATTATTTTAGTCATTAATGACAGGGGAGGCATTGCCTCCCCTGACTGCACGTCCCTGCTATGCAGGGTAAATACTAGTTGCTTTATTTTTACACTGCAATTTAGATTTCAGTTTGAACACACCCCACCCAAATCTAACTCTCTGTGCACATGTTATATCTGCCCCACCTGCAGTGCATGTGGTTTTGCCCGTTAGAGGAAAGTGTTGTTTTGCAATCAACATTGAATTAGACCCAATATATATGAACATGGGAGTAAATAATTCTCACCTGCATCCGATTGGAACATTGTTAGCACAGTTGGAATACCAGCACCACACCGCCACCAACATTGCGCCCTATAGATGTGTGTAGCAAAATTAGACATGTTGTACTACCATAATACGGGAGGATTGTAGCTGCAGTGTTCATCTGTGCTCATTCCCAAGAATTATGGTAGTACAACATGTGTCCCAATTTCAAAGAACAACCTGTACCAATCTAAGGGCCTAATTCAGACCTGATTGCTGTTATGCAAAATCTCAAGGCGGCCGATTATCGATTTCAGATGCAAAATTGCAAGGCAGCTAATTATTGAATGACTGTGCATGCGTACGGATCGTAATGCGCAGGCACGAGGCCAAACTGCTCCCGCCCAATAAGCCAGTTTTTTCGCACTGTAGGAGTAAGTCTTGGGCTACGCACAGACTGCACAGACTGGAAAAATCATTAGGTGGTGAGTGAGTTGCGAACGGATTTGCAGCTGACCCACGTTTGCAAAACTTTTTGAATGGCGTAAGCAGACTTGCACGGGGCTGATTTTCACTCTGGTTGGGCGGCGACTATCCGATCACAAACCTCTGCAAATTCGCAGAGGTGCGATCAGGTCTGAATTAGGCCCAAAGTCTGCTTAGATTCAAAGTTTCATTGAAGCAGGAGTTATGCATGAGGAACATGAGGAAATCAGTCATCTCTGCCCCTAAAGCCTGCTTTCATCTAACTGTTGTGAGTCATCTAACTCACCACCTCAAACACTTCCTGTCTCCATAACTTGAACTCCCTGCCAGGATATTACAGTGACTTACCACTTTGCTTGCTGTACCTAGTGATTGCTTTATGTTTTTCAAAACTTCTCTAACTTTATTAATTCTGTACCATTAACAACTTATCCTTATACCCCTTAAATTCCTATCTTCATTGCCATTGCTTTTACCACACCCTCACATCCATCCATTTCTCCCTTTACCCATAACACCTCCTGCTTATTCCTCTTACAGTACCCTTTATAATTGTACTTACAGATGTGTCCATTTACATCTTTGCCAGCAGGGTAATGTACGTGTACATGCAGCACGGCAGGTGAATTCCAGCGCACATGAGCGATTCAGTGGGCCACACTGCGATACGGTTTGCACCATGCAATCCTCTCTCATGGCATGCATGCCATGGTGTGCCGCAGCAATGGCAAAAATGTAAATGGACACATCTATATAACTCTCACTGTTCTTTGACCATAGTTTTTTGTTAAGTTCATTGTATTGTCTCTATCAACTGCACACACCATATCTCTCAACTGCTTATCCGCTTGATTACCAACTCTAAATGTGCTCAACTTATAAAATTTTCCACAACTATTTACAGCAACCATGTGTACTCACCCTCTCCCAATACCCATTCTCACCCATTGCCCTCATCTCCTTCCCAGCCCACACCCACACACCAGCAGCCTTGACAATCTTGCCCATTTCTCCCCACTTACCCCTCTACTTTTCTCCTGTGCCCTCTGGAATTCCAGGTCAATCTGTGACAAATTGCCTGCGATCCATAATCTCTTCATCTCTAATTCTCCTGCCACACTACTCCACTATCTCTGCCTGGCTCACATTTCTCCATCCTTCTGATGCCTCCAGATTGCATCCACTTCTGAAACGCCTCTCCCTGTGCACAGTCCTCCGGACCCTCTCTTGACAGCATCCTCAACCCACACGACTGGACAACCTTGTTCCTTCCCTTACTGCTGCAAATATCATCTTCTGATGAAGCCAACCGCAGCATTTTCCCCATGAGGGGGTGGGGCCTAATGGCACAATTAGCCTGGCCTCGCCCCCATTGCCATCCACCTGCTTCTCCTCTACGGAATCTCCCGGAAAGGAAGAATTGAAGGTAGGTAAGTATGTTTTATATTGACCTCACCACTGTTTTAAATCTACCATTTATGCCACTGTGTTTTTCTTTTCTCTCATATTTTCTTCCTGTATCCTCCACTGTATGCTATACCTCTACTATGAGCACACCCTGCCAGCAGCAGCCTACCCAGTGTACCCAAGATGGCTGCCTCGGATGGTTCCACCATGGGCAGAATGTACTATATGTTGATTTATTCATACATGGTACTGTATATCATATTACACACTTGTCAGTTTTCTCTGTATGACTTGAGTCCTTGTATGGCTTATATCCCACAGTATAACCTTCGTAATGCCTCCAACATAGCTGCCTCACTATGTACTCTCGTGGACGGGATGAAAAATACATTAGTATAACAGCTATGTTAGGACCCTACAGTTATGTAAGGAGGGTGCAATCACCACATTTTGTGTCATCTATTCTAGGCGCAACCTATTCCAGATGCAGCAAGTGCAAGTAGGACATGACTTGTCTTGGCCTTGTTTATTGTATATGTGATACCCCGGTATATTGTGGGGGTGATGTGAGTGCAATACATACAGCGTGAAGGTACATAGATGTACAGTATGGGCCTTTTCTGAAAATGCTTTGCTCCTGTACACGTTCCTGGCAGAGAGGAAAGGTTTTCCCTCAGGTCAACAGAGATAGGGACACTGATAATGTATGATGCAAAATAATAACACAGTGTATACCGCAATCTGGTATAAGGGCTAATATAATCACAATATAGATAATCAAAGTTATATCTTACACTGTATAAATTAAATTAGGGCCGCCCCTGATTGGCTGCCAGTCCGTCAAATTCAAAATTCCGCTGTTTAATGGCTGCCACTAAATTTAAACAGATAGCTAAGCCTCTTCTTGACTGACGCTAGGAGCAGACACACTCTTGCTGTTTCTGTGCCGGCTGCTGCTGTAAAATTCTGGTATGATATACCGTTTCATATCAATACACTTCGAGCACTGTCCCAAAGGATTGTGGGAGCACTAGACTCCTTCAGCAGTGCAGCTCAGAGACAAAAGAAAGTGATAACCCATCACTATGGGGCATCAGATATGTACTTGAATGCCCCCAGTGTGATGAAAATAAGTTGTGTAGCTCACAGGTCCAGGAGCGTAAGTTTCCTTCCACCAGTACCCAGTGGTGAATTTATTATTAGGCACATGAAGCATGTGCCTAAGGGTGCCACTTGCTGGGGTGCTGCACTTGGACACAGTGGCGGAACTAGCGATCGGTGGGCCCAGGTGCGACAAGATGCTTGGCCCCCAGAACCCCACCCTCCCTCCTCATCCCATCCATGTCCACCACCTCATCCCTGGAGAGGATCTGGTGAGGGGGACCTGCTCAGGGCCAGAGAAATGGATACCTAGCAACAGTGCCGTAACTAGACATTTTAGCACTGTGTGCAAGAAATGGCATAGGAGCCCCACCCCTGCATGCAAAACAGGGGCAGTGCACGCCGTGGGCGCGCGCATTAATACACAGGGGTGTGGCCACAAAATAATACCAATTCATAAAACGGTGCACAGCAGTTTCCATTATTCAAATTACGCCGCACAGTAGCACCACTACACCAGGTAGAGACCCTTTTGCACCTTACGGCGGACAGATTCCCCTTTTTACACATTACGGCAGACAGCGTCCCCTTTTTACACATTACGGCAGACAGCGTCCCCTTTTTATACATTAAGGCAGACAGCGTCACCCTTTTTACACATAACGGCAGACAGCATCCCCCTTTTTACACATAACGGCAGACAGCGTGCCCTTTTTACATATAATAGCAGACAGCGTCCCCCTTTTTACACATAACGGCAGACAGCGTGCCCTTTTTACACATAACGGCAGACAGCGTGCCCTTTTTACACATTACGGCAGACAGCATGCCCTTTTTACACATTACGGCAGACAGCGTCCCCCTTTTTACACATAGCGGCAGACAGCGTGCACTTTTTACACATAACGGCAGACAGCGTCCCCTTTTTACACATAACGGCAGACAGCGTGCCCTTGTTACACATTACGGCAGACAGCGTGCCATATTTACACATTATGGCAGACAGCGTGCCCTTTTTACACATTACGGCAGACAGCGTGCCCTTGTTACACATTACGGCAGACAGCGTCCCCTTTTTACACATTACGGCAGGCAGATTCCCTCTTTTTGCACATTACGGCAGACAGTCCCCCTTTTTGCACAGAAAGAAAGAATTATACTTACTCTCTCCGCTGGCTCAGGCTCCTCGGCGCAGCTTCTGGCAGAGATCACGATTCCCGGGCAGGAGAGAGGGAGGAGGAGGGAGGTGGAAGAGGGAGCCGCAGCAGTGCTGTGTTATTGGTGGAGGCGCTGCTGCTGCTGTCCCAGTCCTTCACCATAGGCTGTTCTCCACCGCTGTGAATGCTGGGATGCGCTTCACAGCGGCGGAAGACAGCCTATAGTGAAGCAGAGGGACAGCAGCAGCAGCGCCTCAACCAATAAAACAGCGCTGCTGCGGCTCCCTCCTCTACCTCCCTCCTCCTCCTTCTCCCCCGTGGCCGCTGCAGTCTCCTGGCGGCTGTGTGCTGCGGGCAGCGGTTGCCCGCAGCACACAGCGGCATGTAATGAGTCAGTTTGACTCATTACATGCTTTTGGCCCCTGGACAGTGGCGGGCCCCAGTGCAACGCACTGGTTGCACTGGCGGTAGTTCCGCCTCTGCTTGGACACTTGTTTTATTACTGTCACTCCAAAATTTACCAGAAACGTCAAAATATTTCCACTGTACTGTACCTCATGCCATCCTCAGTGAAGTGAGGACAAGTAGGACTTGTTCAGACTGCATCTGCAAGCTTACCTAATACCTAATACGTAAATATGCACATATCAACAAAATGTAATAGCTCATAATGTGGTATTATTATATAATATAAAAATGCGTGTATAACCAAACAATAACATTGGGGGGCGGTCTTTACTCTTCTGCCTATAGCGACCTGACTCCTAAATTTGCCACTGCCACTATCCCCCTCTGCTTCCCTAACCCTATTGTGGTGCCCCCCTGTAATTATTAGAGACAAGCGGGTTCTGTTCACAGAGAACAGGACCCTACCGGACTTCACCATTCGAGCCCGGATCCGAGTCAGGTTCGGGTTTTTCCGCCTGACTCAGAAACCAGAACGAGGCAAAACGTCATCATCCCGCTGTCGGATTCTCGCTGGGTTTTTGATACCATATAAGGAGCCGCGCGTCGCCGCCATTTTCACTCCGGCATTGGAGAGTGTAGAGAGAGGATGTGTCTCCGTTCTCTCAGTGTCCGTGTCTTGTGCTGTATTTGCCCAGTCACAGTGGTTGTGTCCTCTTGCTGCCATATGTCCAATAGTGATGAGCGCCGGAAATTTTTCGGGTTTTGTGTTTTGGTTTTGGGTTCGGTTCCGCGGCCGTGTTTTGGGTTCGAACGCGTTTTGGCAAAACCTCACCGAATTTTTTTTGTCGGATTCGGGTGTGTTTTGGATTCGGGTGTTTTTTTAAAAAAACCCTCAAAAACAGCTTAAATCATAGAATTTGGGGGTCATTTTGATCCCAAAGTATTATTAACCTCAATAACCATAATTTCCACTCATTTTCAGTCTATTCTGAACACCTCACACCTCACAATATTATTTTTAGTCCTAAAATTTGCACCGAGGTCGCTGGATGGCTAAGCTAAGCGACCCAAGTGGCCGACACAAACACCTGGCCCATCTAGGAGTGGCACTGCAGTGTCACGCAGGATGGCCCTTCCAAAAAACACTCCCCAAACAGCACATGACGCAAAGAAAAAAAGAGGCGCAATGAGGTAGCTGTGTGAGTAAGCTAAGCGACCCAAGTGGCCGACACAAACACCTGGCCCATCTAGGAGTGGCACTGCAGTGTCACGCAGGATGGCCCTTCCAAAAAACACCCCCCAAACAGCACATGACGCAAAGAAAAATGAAAGAAAAAAGAGGTGCAAGATGGAATTGTCCTTGGGCCCTCCCACCCACCCTTATGTTGTATAAACAGGACATGCACACTTTAACCAACCCATCATTTCAGTGACAGGGTTTGCCACACGACTGTGACTGAAATGACGGGTTGGTTTGGACCCCCACCAAAAAAGAAGCAATTAATCTCTCCTTGCACAAACTGGCTCTACAGAGGCAAGATGTCCACCTCATCATCATCCTCCGATATATCACCGTGTACATCCTCCTCCTCACAGATTATCAATTCGTCCCCACTGGAATCCACCATCTCAGCTCCCTGTGTACTACTTTGTGGAGGCAATTGCTGCTGGTCAATGTCTCCACGGAGGAATTGATTATAATTCATTTTAATGAACATCATCTTCTCCACATTTTCTGGATGTAACCTCGTACGCCGATTGCTGACAAGGTGAGCGGCGGCACTAAACACTCTTTCGGAGTACACACTTGTGGGAGGGCAATTTAGGTAGAATAAAGCCAGTTTGTGCAAGGGCCTCCAAATTGCCTCTTTTTCCTGCCAGTATAAGTACGGACTGTCTGACGTGCCTACTTGGATGCGGTCACTCATATAATCCTCCACCATTCTTTCAATGGGGAGAGAATCATATGCAGTGACAGTAGACGACATGTCCGTAATCGTTGTCAGGTCCTTCAGTCCGGACCAGATGTCAGCATCAGCAGTCGCTCCAGACTGCCCTGCATCACCGCCAGCGGGTGGGCTCGGAATTCTGAGCCTTTTCCTCGCACCCCCAGTTGCGGGAGAATGTGAAGGAGGAGATGTTGACAGGTCGCGTTCCGCTTGACTTGACAATTTTGTCACCAGCAGTTCTTTGAACCCCAGCAGACTTGTGTCTGCCGGAAAGAGAGATCCAAGGTAGGTTTTAAATCTAGGATCGAGCACGGTGGCCAAAATGTAGTGCTCTGATTTCAACAGATTGACCACCCGTGAATCCTTGTTAAGCGAATTAAGGGCTCCATCCACAAGTCCCACATGCCTAGCGGAATCGCTCTGTGTTAGCTCCTCCTTCAATGTCTCCAGCTTCTTCTGCAAAAGCCTGATGAGGGGAATGACCTGACTCAGGCTGGCAGTGTCTGAACTGACTTCACGTGTGGCAAGTTCAAAAGGTTGCAGAACCTTGCACAACGTTGAAATCATTCTCCACTGCGCTTGAGACAGGTGCATTCCACCTCCTATATCGTGCTCAGTTGTATAGGCTTGAATGGCCTTTTGCTGCTCCTCCAACCTCTGAAGCATATAGAGGGTTGAATTCCACCTCGTTACCACTTCTTGCTTCAGATGATGGCAGGGCAGGTTCAGGCGTTTTTGGTGGTGCTCCAGTCTTCTGTACGTGGTGCCTGTACGCCGAAAGTGTCCCGCAATTCTTCTGGCCACCGACAGCATCTCTTGCACGCCCCTCTCGTTTTTTAAATAATTCTGCACCACCAAATTCAAGGTATGTGCAAAACATGGGACGTGCTGGAATTTGCCCATATTTAATGCACACACAATATTGCTGGCGTTGTCCGATGCCACAAATCCACAGGAGAGTCCAATTGGGGTAAGCCATTCCGCGATGATCTTCCTCAGTTGCCGTAAGAGGTTTTTAGCTGTGTGCGTATTCTGGAAAGCGGTGATACAAAGCGTAGCCTGCCTAGGAAAGAGTTGGCGTTTGCGAGATGCTGCTACTGGTGCCGCCGCTGCTGTTCTTGCGGCGGGAGTCCATACATCTACCCAGTGGGCTGTCACAGTCATATAGTCCTGAGCCTTCCCTGCTCCACTTGTCCACATGTCCGTGGTTAAGTGGACATTGGGTACAACTGCATTTTTTAGGACACTGGTGAGTCTTTTTCTGAGGTCTGTGTACATTTTCGGTATCGCCTGCCTAGAGAAATGGAACCTAGATGGTATTTGGTACCGGGGACACAGTACCTCCAACAAGTCTCTAGTTGCCTCTGCAGTAATGATGGATACCGGAACCACGTTTCTCACCGCCCAGGATGCCAAGGCCTCAGTTATCCGCTTTGCAGCAGGATGACTGCTGTGATATTTCATCTTCCTCGCAAAGGACTGTTGGACAGTCAATTGCTTGGTGGAAGTAGTAAAAGTGGGCTTACGAGTACGACTTCCCCTCTGGGATGACCATCGACTCCCAGCAGCAACAACAGCAGCGCCAGCAGCAGTAGGCGTTACACGCAAGGATGCATCGGAGGAATCCCAGGCAGGAGAGGACTCGTCATAATTGCCAGTGACATGGCCTGCAGGACTATTGGCATTCCTGGGGAAGGAGGAAATTGACACTGAGGGAGTTGGTGGGGTGGTTTGCGTGAGCTTGGTTACAAGAGGAAGGGATTTACTGGTCAGTGGACTGCTTCCGCTGTCGCCCAAAGTTTTTGAACTTGTCACTGACTTATGATGAATGCGCTGCAGGTGACGTATAAGGGAGGATGTTCCGAGGTGGTTAACGTCCTTACCCCTACTTATTACAGCTTGACAAAGGCAACACACGGCTTGACAAATGTTGTCCGCATTGCTGTTGAAATACTTCCACACCGAAGAGCTGATTTTTTTGGTATTTTCACCTGGCATGTCAATGGCCCTATTCCTCCCACGGACAACAGGTGTCTCCCCGGGTGCCTGACTTAAACAAACCACCTCACCATCAGAATCCTCCTGGTCAATTTCCTCCCCAGCGCCAGCAACACCCATATCCTCCTCATCCTGGTGTACTTCAACACTGACATCTTCAATCTGACTATCAGGAACTGGACTGCGGGTGCTCCTTCCAGCACTTGCAGGGGGCGTGCAAATGGTGGAAGGCGCATGCTCTTCACGTCCAGTGTTGGGAAGGTCAGGCATCGCAAACGACACAATTGGACTCTCCTTGTGGATTTGTGATTTCGAAGAACGCACAGTTCTTTGCTGTGCTTTTGCCAGCTTGAGTCTTTTCATTTTTCTAGCGAGAGGCTGAGTGCTTCCATCCTCATGTGAAGCTGAACCACTAGCCATGAACATAGGCCAGGGCCTCAGCCGTTCCTTGCCACTCCGTGTGGTAAATGGCATATTGGCAAGTTTACGCTTCTCCTCCGACAATTTTATTTTAGATTTTTGAGTCCTTTTTTTACTGATATTTGGTGTTTTGGATTTTACATGCTCTGTACTATGACATTGGGCATCGGCCTTGGCAGACGACGTTGCTGGCATTTCATCGTCTCGGCCATGACTAGTGGCAGCAGCTTCAGCACGAGGTGGAAGTCGATCTTGATCTTTCCCTATTTTTGGAACCTCAACATTTTTGTTCTCCATATTTTAATAGGCACAACTAAAAGGCACCTCAGGTAAACAATGGAGATGGATGGATACTAGTATACTTATGGATGACGAGCGACTGCCGACACAGAGGTAGCCACAGCCGTGGACTACCGTACTGTGTCTGCTGCTAATATAGACTGGATGATAATGAGATAAAATTAAAATATATATATATATCACACTAGTACTGCAGGCGGACAGGTATATATTATGTAATGACGGACCTGCTGGACACTGTCTGTCAGCACTGCAGACTCCTAAAGTAAGCTACTAGTATCAAGAAGATAGAAAAAAAAAAAAAACACGGGTAGGTGGTATACAATTATGGATGGACGAGCGACTGCCGACACAGAGGTAGCTACAGCCGTGGACTACCGTACTGTGTCTGCTGCTAATATAGACTGGATGATAATGAGATAAAATTAAAATATATATATATCACACTAGTACTGCAGCCGGACAGGTATATATTATGTAATGACGGACCTGCTGGACACTGTCTGTTAGCACTGCAGACTCCTAAAGTAAGCTACTAGTATCAAGAAGATAGAAAAAAGAAAAACCACGGGTAGGTGGTATACAATTATGGATGGACGAGCGACTGCCGACACAGAGGTAGCTACAGCCGTGGACTACCGTACTGTGTCTGCTGCTAATATAGACTGGATGATAATGAGATAAAATTAAAATATATATATATATCACACTAGTACTGCAGCCGGACAGGTATATATTATGTAATGACGGACCTGCTGGACACTGTCTGTCAGCACTGCAGACTCCTAAAGTAAGCTACTAGTATCAAGAAGATAGAAAAAAAAAAAACAACCCAAAAACCACGGGTAGGTGGTATACAATTATGGATGGACGAGCGACTGCCGACACAGAGGTAGCTACAGCCGTGGACTACCGTACTGTGTCTGCTGCTAATATAGACTGGATGATAATGAGATAAAATTAAAATATATAAATATATCACACTAGTACTGCAGCCGGACAGGTATATATTATGTAATGACGGACCTGCTGGACACTGTCTGTCAGCACTGCAGACTCCTAAAGTAAGCTACTAGTATCAAGAAGATAGAAAAAAAAAAAAACCAAAAAAACACGGGTAGGTGGTATACAATTATGGATGGACGAGCGACTGCCGACACAGAGGTAGCTACAGCCGTGGACTACCGTACTGTGTCTGCTGCTAATATAGACTGGATGATAATGAGATAAAATTAAAATATATATATATCACACTAGTACTGCAGCCGGACAGGTATATATTATGTAATGACGGACCTGCTGGACACTGTCTGCAGAATGCGTTTATAAAAACACCACACGACGAGTGTTTAACTTTTTCAGGCAGACAATCACAATATACTGGTGGTCAGCAGACAATCACAATATACTGGTGGTCAGTGGTCACTGGTCAGTCACACTGGCAGTGGCACTCTGGCAGCAAAAGTGTGCACTGTACTTAAAATATGTACTCCTGCTATAACTGCTCCCCAGTCTCCCCCACAATTAAGCTGTGTGAGCAGTGAGCACTCAGCACAGTCAGATAATGATATACAGTATTACATATGATGCAGCACACTGGGCTGAGCACAGATATGGTATGTGACTGTGTCACACTGTGTATCGTTTTTTTTCAGGCAGAGAACGGATTAATTAAACTGGTGGTGGTCACTGGTCACTGGTCACACTATCAGCAAGTAGTACTCCGTCCTAAGCAGACAATCACAATATACTGGTGGTCAGTGTGGTCACTGGTCAGTCACACTGGCAGTGTGGCACTCTGGCAGCAAAAGTGTGCACTGTACTTAAAATATATTATTTATGTACTCCTGCTATAACTGCTCCCCAGTCTCCCCCACAATTAAGCTGTGTGAGCAGTGAGCACTCAGCACAGTCAGATATACAGTATTACATATGATGCAGCACACTGGGCTGAGCACAGATATGGTATGTGACTGTGTCACACTGTGTATCGTTTTTTTTCAGGCAGAGAACGGATTAATTAAACTGGTGGTCAATGGTCACTGGTCACACTATCAGCAAGTAGTAGTACTCCAGTCCTAATATGCTCCCCAAAATTAGTAAATAGTGTCTCTAACTCTCTACTCTCTTCTCTATAAACGGAGAGGACGCCAGCCACGTCCTCTCCCTATCAATCTCAATGCACGTGTGAAAATGGCGGCGACGCGCGGCTCCTTATATAGAATCCGAGTCTCGCGATAGAATACGAGCCTCGCGAGAATCCGACAGCGGGATGATGACGTTCGGGCGCGCTCGGGTTAGCCGAGCAAGGCGGGAAGATCCGAGTCTGCCTCGGATCCGTGTAAAAAGGCTGAAGTTCGGGGGGGTTCGGATTCCGAGGAACCGAACCCGCTCATCACTAATGTCCAGTGCAGCTTTATAAGTCCAGGCCAGTGCTGCTGTGTTGTGCTGCATCAGTTCAGTGGTGGTGTATTGTGCTGCATCAGTCCAGTGGTAGTGTCCTGTGCATCAGCCATCAGTCATTCCAGTTACCAGTCACAGTGGTATACTCTGCTGCTATATGTACAGTGCTGCTGTATAATAATTAATAACAAGTCCCTTACAGTATTGCTGTGTTGTCCTGCATCAGACCAGTGGTAGTGTCCTGTGCATCAGCCATCAGTCATTCAAGTGACCAGGCAGTCACAGTGGTATACTCTGCTGCCATATGTCCAGTGCTGCTTTACAATAAATAATAATTAATAACAAGTTCCTAACAGTGTTGCTGTGTTATCCTGCATCAGACCAGTGGTAGTTTCCTGTGCATCAGCCATCAGTCATTCCTGTGCCACATATTGTGTTATATAACTCCAGAAAAATAATGGAGAACAAAAATTTGGAGGATAAAATAGGGAAAGATCAAGAACCACTTCCTCCTAGTGCTGAAGCTGCTGCCACTAGTCATGACATAGACAATGAAATGCCATAAACGTCGTCTGCCAAGGTCGATGCCCAATGTGATAGTAAGGGCATATAAAATCCAAAAAGCCAAAGTCAAAGTGGGTCAGTAAAAGACCCAAAAAAATAAATTTCAATCATCTGAGGAGAAATGTAAACTTGCCAATATGCCATTTACGACACGGAGTGGTAAGGAACGGCTGAGGCTCTGGCCTATGTTCATGACTAGTGGTTCAGCTTCACATGATGATGGAAGCCCTCATCCTCCAGCTAGAAAAATTAAAAGAGTTAAGATGGAAAAAGCACAGAAAAGAACTGTGCGTTCTAAGATGGTATCACAAATCCCCAAGGAGAGTCCAAGTGTGTCGGCGGTTGCGATGCCTGACCTTCCCAACACTGGACGGGAAGAGGTGGCTCCTTCCACCATTTGCATGCCCCCTGCAAGTGCTGGAAGGAGCACCCACAGTCCAGTTCCTGATATTGACATTGAAGATGTCACTGTTGAAGTACACCAGGATGAGGATATGGGTGTTGCTGGCGCTGAGGAGGAAGTTGACGATGAGGATTCTGATGGTGATGTGGTTTGTTTAAGTCAGGCACTGGGGAGACACCTGTTGTCCGTGGGCTGAAGAAGCCCAGTGTGATGCGTGGGCAAAATACCAAAAAAGCCACCTCTTCGGTGTGGAATTATTTCTCCACAAATCCGGACAACAAGTGTCAAGCCGTGTGTTGCCTCTGTCAATCTGTAATAAGTAGGGGTAAGGATGTTAACCACCTAGGAAAATCCTCCCTTATACATCAGCTGCTGCGCATTCATCAGAAATCAGTGTCAAGTTGTGAAACTTTGGGTAAGAGCGTAAGCAGTCCACTGACACCTAAATCCCATCTTCCTCTTGTACCCAAGCTCCTGCAAGCCACACCACCAATTCCCTCAACGTCAACTTCCTCCTCAGCCATGAACGTCAGTAGTCCTGCAGGCCATGTCCCTGGCAAGACTGAGGAGTCCTCTCCTAACCGGGATTACTCCGGAGGATCCTTGAGTGGTACGCCTGCTGTTGCTGCCTCTGCTGTTGTTGCTGCTGGGAGTCGATTGTCATCCAGAGGGGAAGTCGGAAGACCACATGTACTACTTCAACTAAGCAATTAACTGTCCAACAGTCCTTTGTGAGGAAGATGAAATATGACAGCAGTCATCCTGTTGCAAAGTGGATAACTGAGGCCTTGACACTTATGTTGGTGTTAGACGTGCGTCCAGTATCCGCCATTAGTGCAGTGGGATTTAGACAATTGATGGAGATATTGTGTCCCCGGTACCAAATCCCATCTAGGTTCCACTTCACTAGGCAGGCGATACCGAGAATGTACAGAGATGTCAGAAAAAGAGTCACCAGTGTCCTAAAAAATGCAGTTGTATCCAGTATCCACTTCACCACGGACATGTGAACAAGCGGAACAGGGCAGACTAAGGACTATATGACTGTGACAGCCCACTGGGTAGATGTATTGCCTTCCGCAGCAGCGGCACCAGTAGCAGCATCTTGCAAATCCAAACTCGTTTCTAGGCAGGCTACGCTGTGTATCACCGCTTTCCGTAAGAGGAACACCGCTGACAACCTCTTACGGAAACTGAGGGACATCATTAAGCATTGGCTTACCCCACTTAGACTCTCCTGGGGATTTGTGATATAGGACAACGCCACCAATATTGTGCGTGCATTACAACTGTGCAAATTCCAGCACGTCCCATGTTTTGCACATACAATTAACTTGGTGGTGCAGAATTTTTTGAAAAATGACGGGGTGTGCAGGAGATGCTGTCTGTCCACTTTCGACATTCTGCTACTGCGTGCCTGAGACTGGAGCACCAGCAAACACTCCTGAACATGCCCTGCCATCAACTGAAGCAAGAGGTGGTAACGAGGTGGAATTCAACACTCTATATCAGGCCTGGCCAACCTGTGGCTCTCCAGCTGTTGTGAAACTACAAATCCCAGCATGTCCTGCCACAGTTTTGCTATTAGGGAATGCAAAATTTGTGGCAGGGAATGCTGGGATGTGTAGTTTTACAACATCTTGAGAGCCACAGGTTGGCAAGGCCTGCTCTATATGCTTCAGAGGATGGAGGAGCAAAAAAGGCCATTAAAACCTATACATCCACCTACAATATAGGCAAAGGAGGGGGAATGCACCTGACTCAAACGCAGTGGAGAATGATTTCCGTCTTGTGCAAGGTTCTCCAACCCTTTGAACTTGCCACACGTGAAGTCAGTTCAGACACTGCTAGCTTGAATCAGGTAATTCCCCTCAACAGGCTTTTGCAGAAGCAGCTGGAGAAATTAAAGGAGGAGCTAAGACGGAGTGATTCCGCTAAGTTTGTGGGACTTGTGGATGGAGCCCTTCATTCGCTTTGCCAGGATTCAAGGGTGGTCAATCTGTTGAAATCAGGGCACTACATTTTGGCCACCGTGCTCGATCCTATGTTTAAAGCCTATGTTGTATCTCTCTTTCCGGCAGACACTAGTGTGCAGAGGTGCAAAGACCTGCTGGTGAGTAAATTGTCAACTCAAGTGGAACGTGACCCGTCAACAGCTCCTCCTTCAATTTCTCCCACCACTGGGGCTGCAAGGAAAAGGATAAGATTTCCTAGCCCACCCGCTGGCGGTGATGTAAGGCAGTCAGGAGCGAAAGCTGACATCTGGTCCCCGCCAACGATTACTGACATGTCTACTGTCACTGAATATGATTCTGTCACCATTGAAAGAATGGTGGAGGATTATATGAGTGACAGCATCCAAGTAGGCATGTCAGACAGTCCGCATGTATACTGGCAGGAAAAAGAGGCAATTTGGATGCCCTTGCACAAACTGGCTTTATTTTACCTAAGTTTCCCCCGCTCCAGTGTGTACTCCGAAAGAGTGTTTAGTGCAGCCGATAACCTTGTCAGCGATCGGCGTAGGAGGTTACTTACACAAAATGTGGAGAAGATGGTGTTCATCAAAATAAATTATATATTCCTCCAGTAGCGTAAGTTCGTCACAGTTGCCCGGAGGCAAGAAAAATATTGATGCCCCCCTATTTCCTATATTAAGGTATGTATGTATGTATGTATGTATGTATGTATGTATGTATGTATGTGTGTATGTTAGAGATGAGCGGGTTCGGTTTCTCTGAATCCGAACCCGCCAGAACTTCATGTTTTTTTCACGGGTCCGAGCAGACTCGGATCTTCCCGCCTTGCTCGGTTAACCCGAGCGCGCCCGAACGTCATCATGACGCTGTCGGATTCTCGCGAGGCTCGGATTCTATCGCGAGACTCGGATTCTATATAAGGAGCCGCGCGTCGCCGCCATTTTCACACGTGCATTGAGATTGATAGGGAGAGGACGTGGCTGGCGTCCTCTCCATTTAGATTATAAGAGACTGAGAGAGATTTACTGGAGCTGACTAGGAGGAGTACTGTAGAAGTGTAGAGACTGAGTGGAGAGAGTTTACTAGTGAGGACAGTGCAGTTTACTTTATAATCCGTTCTCTGCCTGAAAAAAGCGATACACAGCACACAGTGACTCAGTCAACACATACCATATCTGTGTGCACTGCTCAGGCTCAGGCCAGTGTGCTGCATCATCTATTATCTATATATAATATTATATATATCTGTCTGACTGCTCAGCTCACACAGCTTATAATTGTGGGGGAGACTGGGGAGCACTACTGCAGTGCCAGTTATAGGTTATAGCAGGAGCCAGGAGTACATAATATATTATATAGTGAGTGACCACCAGACACACAGTGCAGTTTATTTAATATATCCGTTCTCTGCCTGAAAAAAGCGATACACACAGTGACTCAGTCAGTCACATACCATATCTGTGTGCACTGCTCAGGCTCAGGCCAGTGTGCTGCATCATCTATTATCTATATATAATATTATATATATCTGTCTGACTGCTCAGCTCACACAGCTTATAATTGTGGGGGAGACTGGGGAGCACTACTGCAGTGCCAGTTATAGGTTATAGCAGGAGCCAGGAGTACATAATATATTATATAGTGAGTGACCACCAGACACACAGTGCAGTTTATTTAATATATCCGTTCTCTGCCTGAAAAAAGCGATACACACAGTGACTCAGTCAGTCACATACCATATCTGTGTGCACTGCTCAGGCTCAGGCCAGTGTGCTGCATCATCTATATATATTATATATCTGTCTGACTGCTCAGCTCACACAGCTTATAATTGTGGGGGAGACTGGGGAGCACTACTGCAGTGCCAGTTATAGGTTATAGCAGGAGCCAGGAGTACATAATATATTATATAGTGAGTGACCACCAGACACACAGTGCAGTTTATTTAATATATCCGTTCTCTGCCTGAAAAAAGCGATACACACAGTGACTCAGTCAGTCACATACCATATCTGTGTGCACTGCTCAGGCTCAGGCCAGTGTGCTGCATCATCTATATATATTATATATCTGTCTGACTGCTCAGCTCACACAGCTTATAATTGTGGGGGAGACTGGGGAGCACTACTGCAGTGCCAGTTATAGGTTATAGCAGGAGCCAGGAGTACATATTATATTAAAATTAAACAGTGCACACTTTTGCTGCAGGAGTGCCACTGCCAGTGTGACTGACCAGTGACCTGACCACACTGACCACCAGTATAGTTAGTAGTATACTTATATTGTGATTGCCTGAAAAAGTTAAACACTCGTCGTGTGACTTCACTTGTGTGTTTTTTTTTTTTTTATTCTATAAAAATAAAACTCATTCTGCTGACAGACAGTGTCCAGCAGGTCCGTCATTATATAATATATAATATATACCTGTCCGGCTGCAGTAGTGATATATATATATTTTTTATATCATTTATCATCCAGTCGCAGCAGACACAGTACGGTAGTTCACGGCTGTGGCTACCTCTGTGTCTCTGCACTCGGCAGGCAGTCCGTCCATAATTGTAATACCACCTAACCGTGGATTTTTTTCATTCTTCTTTATACATACATAGTTACATAGACATCTTCTCTTTATCAACCAGTCTATATTAGCTGCAGACACAGTACAGTACGGTAGTTCACGGCTGTGGCTACCTCTGTGTCTGCACTCGGCAGGCAGTCCGTCCATAATTGTATACCACCTAACCGTGGTTTTTTTTCATTCTTCTTTATACATACATAGTTACATAGACATCTTCTCTTTATCAACCAGTCTATATTAGCTGCAGACACAGTACAGTACGGTAGTTCACGGCTGTGGCTACCTCTGTGTCTGCACTCGGCAGGCAGTCCGTCCATAATTGTATACCACCTAACCGTGGATTTTTTCCAGTCTTCTTTATACATACATAGTTACATAGACATCTTCTCTTTATCAACCAGTCTATATTAGCTGCAGACACAGTACAGTACGGTAGTTCACGGCTGTGGCTACCTCTGTGTCTGCAGTCGGCAGGCAGTCCATAATTGTATACTAGTATCCATCTCCATTGTTTACCTGAGGTGCCTTTTAGTTGTGCCTATTAAAATATGGAGAACAAAAATGTTGAGGTTCCAAAATTAGGGAAAGATCAAGATCCACTTCCACCTCGTGCTGAAGCTGCTGCCACTAGTCATGGCCGAGACGATGAAATGCCAGCAACGTCGTCTGCCAAGGCCGATGCCCAATGTCATAGTACAGAGCATGTCAAATCCAAAACACCAAATATCAGAAAAAAAAGGACTCCAAAACCTAAAATAAAATTGTCGGAGGAGAAGCGTAAACTTGCCAATATGCCATTTACCACACGGAGTGGCAAGGAACGGCTGAGGCCCTGGCCTATGTACATGGCTAGTGGTTCAGCTTCACATGAGGATGGAAGCACTCAGCCTCTCGCTAGAAAAATGAAAAGACTCAAGCTGGCAAAAGCAGCACAGCAAAGAACTGTGCATTCTTCGAAATCCCAAATCCACAAGGAGAGTCCAATTGTGTCGGTTGCGATGCCTGACCTTCCCAACACTGGACGTGAAGAGCATGCGCCTTCCACCATTTGCACGCCCCCTGCAAGTGCTGGAAGGAGCACCCGCAGTCCAGTTCCTGATAGTCAGATTGAAGATGTCAGTGTTGAAGTACACCAGGATGAGGAGGATATGGGTGTTGCTGGCGCTGGGGAGGAAATTGACCAGGAGGATTCTGATGGTGAGGTGGTTTGTTTAAGTCAGGCACCCGGGGAGACACCTGTTGTCCGTGGGAGGAATATGGCCGTTGACATGCCAGGTGAAAATACCAAAAAAATCAGCTCTTCGGTGTGGAGGTATTTCACCAGAAATGCGGACAACAGGTGTCAAGCCGTGTGTTCCCTTTGTCAAGCTGTAATAAGTAGGGGTAAGGACGTTAACCACCTCGGAACATCCTCCCTTATACGTCACCTGCAGCGCATTCATAATAAGTCAGTGACAAGTTCAAAAACTTTGGGTGACAGCGGAAGCAGTCCACTGACCAGTAAATCCCTTCCTCTTGTAACCAAGCTCACGCAAACCACCCCACCAACTCCCTCAGTGTCAATTTCCTCCTTCCCCAGGAATGCCAATAGTCCTGCAGGCCATGTCACTGGCAATTCTGACGAGTCCTCTCCTGCCTGGGATTCCTCCGATGCATCCTTGCGTGTAACGCCTACTGCTGCTGGCGCTGCTGTTGTTGCCGCTGGGAGTCGATGGTCATCCCAGAGGGGTAGTCGTAAGCCCACTTGTACTACTTCCAGTAAGCAATTGACTGTTCAACAGTCCTTTGCGAGGAAGATGAAATATCACAGCAGTCATCCTACTGCAAAGCGGATAACTGAGTCCTTGACAACTATGTTGGTGTTAGACGTGCGTCCGGTATCCGCCGTTAGTTCACAGGGAACTAGACAATTTATTGAGGCAGTGTGCCCCCGTTACCAAATACCATCTAGGTTCCACTTCTCTAGGCAGGCGATACCGAGAATGTACACGGACGTCAGAAAAAGACTCACCAGTGTCCTAAAAAATGCAGTTGTACCCAATGTCCACTTAACCACGGACATGTGGACAAGTGGAGCAGGGCAGGGTCAGGACTATATGACTGTGACAGCCCACTGGGTAGATGTATGGACTCCCGCCGCAAGAACAGCAGCGGCGGCACCAGTAGCAGCATCTCGCAAACGCCAACTCTTTCCTAGGCAGGCTACGCTTTGTATCACCACTTTCCAGAATACGCACACAGCTGAAAACCTCTTACGGCAACTGAGGAAGATCATCGCGGAATGGCTTACCCCAATTGGACTCTCCTGTGGATTTGTGGCATCGGACAACGCCAGCAATATTGTGTGTGCATTAAATATGGGCAAATTCCAGCACGTCCCATGTTTTGCACATACCTTGAATTTGGTGGTGCAGAATTTTTTAAAAAACGACAGGGGCGTGCAAGAGATGCTGTCGGTGGCCAGAAGAATTGCGGGACACTTTCGGCGTACAGGCACCACGTACAGAAGACTGGAGCACCACCAAAAACTACTGAACCTGCCCTGCCATCATCTGAAGCAAGAAGTGGTAACGAGGTGGAATTCAACCCTCTATATGCTTCAGAGGTTGGAGGAGCAGCAAAAGGCCATTCAAGCCTATACAATTGAGCACGATATAGTAGGTGGAATGCACCTGTCTCAAGCGCAGTGGAGAATGATTTCAACGTTGTGCAAGGTTCTGATGCCCTTTGAACTTGCCACACGTGAAGTCAGTTCAGACACTGCCAGCCTGAGTCAGGTCATTCCCCTCATCAGGCTTTTGCAGAAGAAGCTGGAGACATTGAAGGAGGAGCTAACACGGAGCGATTCCGCTAGGCATGTGGGACTTGTGGATGGAGCCCTTAATTCGCTTAACAAGGATTCACGGGTGGTCAATCTGTTGAAATCAGAGCACTACATTTTGGCCACCGTGCTCGATCCTAGATTTAAAGCCTACCTTGGATCTCTCTTTCCGGCAGACACAAGTCTGCTGGGGTTGAAAGACCTGCTGGTGACAAAATTGTCAAGTCAAGCGGAACGCGACCTGTCAACATCTCCTCCTTCATATTCTCCCGCAACTGGGGGTGCGAGGAAAAGGCTCAGAATTCCGAGCCCACCCGCTGGCGGTGATGCAGGGCAGTCTGGAGCGACTGCTGATGCTGACATCTGGTCCGGACTGAAGGACCTGACAACGATTACGGACATGTCGTCTACTGTCACTGCATATGATTCTCTCAACATTGATAGAATGGTGGAGGATTATATGAGTGACCGCATCCAAGTAGGCACGTCACACAGTCCGTACTTATACTGGCAGGAAAAAGAGGCAATTTGGAGGCCCTTGCACAAACTGGCTTTATTCTACCTAAGTTGCCCTCCCACAAGTGTGTACTCCGAAAGAGTGTTTAGTGCCGCCGCTCACCTTGTCAGCAATCGGCGTACGAGGTTACATCCAGAAAATGTGGAGAAGATGATGTTCATTAAAATGAATTATAATCAATTCCTCCGCGGAGACATTGACCAGCAGCAATTGCCTCCACAAAGTACACAGGGAGCTGAGATGGTGGATTCCAGTGGGGACGAATTGATAATCTGTGAGGAGGGGGATGTACACGGTGATATATCGGAGGGTGAAGATGAGGTGGACATCTTGCCTCTGTAGAGCCAGTTTGTGCAAGGAGAGATTAATTGCTTCTTTTTTGGGGGGGGGTCCAAACCAACCCGTCATATCAGTCACAGTCGTGTGGCAGACCCTGTCACTGAAATGATGGGTTGGTTAAAGTGTGCATGTCCTGTTTTGTTTATACAACATAAGGGTGGGTGGGAGGGCCCAAGGACAATTCCATCTTGCACCTCTTTTTTCTTTTCTTTTTCTTTGCATCATGTGCTGATTGGGGAGGGTTTTTTGGAAGGGACATCCTGCGTGACACTGCAGTGCCACTCCTAGATGGGCCCGGTGTTTGTGTCGGCCACTAGGGTCGCTAATCTTACTCACACAGTCAGCTACCTCATTGCGCCTCTTTTTTTCTTTGCGTCATGTGCTGTTTGGGGAGGGTTTTTTGGAAGGGACATCCTGCGTGACACTGCAGTGCCACTCCTAGATGGGCCCGGTGTTTGTGTCGGCCACTAGGGTCGCTAATCTTACTCACACAGCTACCTCATTGCGCCTCTTTTTTTCTTTGCGTCATGTGCTGTTTGGGGAGGGTTTTTTGGAAGGGACATCCTGCGTGACACTGCAGTGCCACTCATAGATGGGCCCGGTGTTTGTGTCGGCCACTAGGGTCGCTAATCTTACTCACACAGCTACCTCATTGCGCCTCTTTTTTTCTTTGCGTCATGTGCTGTTTGGGGAGGGTTTTTTGGAAGGGCCATCCTGCGTGACACTGCAGTGCCACTCCTAGATGGGCCCGGTGTTTGTGTCGGCCACTAGGGTCGCTAATCTTACTCACACAGCTACCTCATTGCGCCTCTTTTTTTCTTTGCGTCATGTGCTGTTTGGGGAGGGTTTTTTGGAAGGGACATCCTGCGTGACACTGCAGTGCCACTCCTAGATGGGCCCGGTGTTTGTGTCGGCCACTAGGGTCGCTTATCTTACTCACACAGCGACCTCGGTGCAAATTTTAGGACTAAAAATAATATTGTGAGGTGTGAGGTATTCAGAATAGACTGAAAATGAGTGTAAATTATGGTTTTTGAGGTTAATAATACTTTGGGATCAAAATGACCCCCAAATTCTATGATTTAAGCTGTTTTTTAGTGTTTTTGGAAAAAAACACCCGAATCCAAAACACACCCGAATCCGACAAAAAAAATTCGGTGAGGTTTTGCCAAAACGCGTTCGAACCCAAAACACGGCCGCGGAACCGAACCCAAAACCAAAACACAAAACCCGAAAAATTTCAGGCGCTCATCTCTAGTGTATGTATGCGTATATATGTGTGTGTGTGTGTGTGTGTGTATGGAGTGTTCTGAAAAAAATGTATATACTCTATTTATACATTTAATTGTCTTTTATTTTAAATCACACATTTCTTAGCAGTCATACCCAGGATTAGAACCCATGACTTGCTTCACTGACAGCAGACACTTTACTGATGGAGTTATTTGCTCCTGTACAGGAAGCATGAGAATTCTAACTATATGAAGTTACGTGTAATTGTCAGAGAAGTGACTTCATATAGTTCAAATTCTCATATTTCCTATACAGGAGCAAATAGCTTCATCAGTAAGGTGTCTGCTTCCCGTGTAATAGGTTGTGGTTTCTAATCCTGGGTGTGATACTTGTAAAATGTGTATATTCAGTATAATAAAGAGGGTGTGACTTGTAAGGTGCAGGGACCAGTGAGGAAGTCGGCCACTGAAGAGATAGCAGCAGCTATCAATTAACTTAATTCAATGTTGTCACAGAATGGGAGGAGAGGTGCCCCCCCTCAGAGCAGGAGCCCGGCGGCAGATGACTCCGTTGCCTCCCAGAGTTCTGCCTCTGTATTCCTCTAGGAAGACCTTGACCAGCAATTGTCTCCGGAAAGTACACAGGGACCTGTGATGGTGGATTCCAGTGGGGATGAATTAATACTCTGTGAGGAGGGGGATGTACACAGTGAAAGGGGTGAGGAATGAGGATGAGGTCGACATCTTGCCTCTGTAGAGCCAGTTTGTGCAAGGAGAGATTGATTGCTTCTTTTTCTGGTGGGGGCCCAAACAAACCACTCATTTCAGCCACAGTCGTGTGGCAGACCCTGTTGCTGAAATTATTGGTTTGTTAAAGTGTGCATGTCCTGAAGGCCCAAGGACAATTCCATCTTGCACCTCATTTTCTTCTTTGCATCATGTGCTGTTTGGGGACAATTTTTTTAAAGTGCCATCCTGTCTGACACTTCCGTATATGTCCAGTGGTACTGCCATTTAATTCCAGTGATTTTGCCGTATAACTCCAGTGATTTGGACGTATAATTCCAGTGATTTTGCCGTTTAAATCCAGTGATATTGCCATTTAATTCCAGTGATTTTACAGTTTAATTCCAGTGATTTGGCCGTTTAATTCCAGTGATTTGGACGTATAATTCCAGTGATTTTGACGTATATTCCCAGTGATTTTGTAGTATAATTCCAGTGATTTGGACATATAATTCTAGTGATTTGGCCGTTTAATTCCAGTGATTTGGACGTATAATTCCAGTGATTTTGACGTATATTCCCAGTGATTTTGTAGTATAATTCCAAGGATTTGGACATATAATTCCAGTGATTTGGACTTATAAATCCAGTGATTTGGACGTATAATTCCAGTGGGAATTGTTTGTGTCGCTTGGCTTAGTCATACAGCTACCTCATTGCACCTCTTCGACATCTTTGCATGAGGTGCTGTTTGGGGCCTAGTTTTTGATCAGTGCCATGCTGTCTGACACTGCCATATGAGTCCATGGGTACTGCTGCATTAGTCCTGGGGTACTGCCGTATAAATTCACCAATTGCAGAATTTTTAAAAAATTACAGGGGAGTGCAGGAAATGCTGTCAGTGGACCAAACAATTGCGGCCCACTTTTGACATTCAGCCACTGCGTGACATTACTAGATGGGTCAGGTGGTTGTGTCGCTTGGCTTAGTCATATAGCTACCTCATTGCACCTCTTCTACATCTTTGCATGAGGTGCTGTTTGGGGCCTTTTTTTGGATATCTGCCCTCCCGTCTGCCACTGCAGTGCCACTGCTAGATGGGCCAATTGTTTGTGTCGTTTAGCTTAGTCATACAGCTACCTCATTGCACCTCTTCTACATCTTTGCATGAGGTGCTGTTTGGGGCCTAGTTTTTGAAAAGTGCCATCCTGTCTGCCACTGCAGTGCCACTTCTAGATGGGCCAGGTGTTTGTGCTGCCCACTTGTGTCGCTTGGCTTAGTCATACAGTCACCTCGGTGCATCCTTTTGGCCTAAAAACAATATTGTGAGGTGTGAGGTGATCAGAATAGACTGGAAATGAGATGAACTGAATGTTATTGAGGTTAATAATACCGTAGGATCAAAATTACCCCCAAATTCTGTGATTTTAGCCATTTTTATGTTTTTTTCAAAAACCATCCATATCAAAAGCCAAAACCAAAACACGAAAGGGTGGTTTTGGCAAAACCAAGCCAAACCCAAAGCACTAAAGTGGAATTAGAACCAAAACACAAAACACGAAAAGTGCCAGCCGCACATCTCAAGTAATTATCTTCTGGATTCGTACTTGGCTAGCAGAGATGCTGTGGCTTGCTGTTTCACAACATCTTGATAGCCTTGTTAGCCTTATATACAGCCCAGTGTAAAGGCTAGCTAGGCTTTTCAAATAATCAACATACAGTTACGGAACTGTTTTTTACATATTCCAGCAAATGATGAAGCATTGAACTGGAATGCTACTTAATCTGTTAAACCTGCAGTGACATATCATACAGGTTTAAGCAGAGCATTCTGTATCTCTGCAAACGGATTAGGAGCAGATTTAAAAGTGCTTGCTGGATAGTTTAAATTGAAATTGTATAGAAATGGGATGGGAAATGAAATCCATTCCTTTATGATGAATTTAATACAATGCATTCAATTTACCAATAGCTTACATCTCTATAAAGCATGATTTCAATGTGTCTGTAATAATTCTTAGTTTTACAAAAGTATTAATTATTTTCTAAAGTGAATGTTTAGTAGGCTATGAAAAGGAAAGATCAGTCTATCCGAAGAGGGGGTAGCACCACTGTATTTTACAATGGGGCCTGTTTTTTAATGCATTTCCCATCAAAAATCATATGGAAATGTAGTTTCCATATAATGCAAGTATCCTTGCTGCGATTTACCAAGATAAATAGCTTCTGTGTCCAGAGGTGTAGCTAGGTGCCATGTTGCCCGGTGCAAGGGTATTTTTTGGCACCTCCCTCCCCTGTACTGAATTGGGGACCTAGTCAACATGTGGTGGCATGTTACATTTGAAAGGAAACAATATTTAAAAATCCTAAATTGGTGACAGGGCCAGTTATGGACCTTGTGGAACTCAGGGTGAAAGTTTTATTTGAGTACCCCCCATGTTTAAAATAGGATCAGTGCGTGCCGAAGACTTGCAACAACAATATTGGGGCTTGGTAGTTTGGATGGTGCAGTGGTCACAGCACTGAGGTCATGAGTTAGATTCCCAACATGGCCCTATCTGTGTGGAATTTGTATATTATCACGTGCTTGCGTGGGTTTCCACTGGGTACTCCAGTTCTGTCCCACAATACGAAAATATACTGGTAGGTTAATTGGCTCCTAACAAAAATTAACATCCCATGGGGCAGAGATGGAATGGCAAAATCTTCTCTGTAAAGCGCTACATAATATGTGTGCACTATATAAATAACTGGTAATAATAAATAAATAATTGCTTCATTGGGAAGGTGCGTGGCCACAGATTAGTACCAATTCACATTACACCGCACGTTAGTGTCCATTATTCACATTTCACCACACAGTAGTACCACTTATACACGTTATACTACACAGTAGAGCCCCTTATACACATTTACGCCACACAGTGGAGCTCCTTGTACACGCTACACTATATTTTTAATACATTACTCCATGGTAGAGCCGCAATGGAAATAGCTGTATTTAACTATTTACTTGTTTATTTCATATATATTAAAAACAATTTATATGTCCCAACTGACCTTACCTCACAAACCCCCATTTACTCAATGAAAATAAACCCCCAAATGTGACCCCACCAGAGACCTGATAACCCCCCAATCTCTGAATGAAAATAATACCCCAAAACTAACCCTCCCAGATATGATAATCTCTCAATCCCTCAATGAAAATAATGCCCTAAATGTGCCCCCCTTCCATTTTGATAATCTGCCAATGCCTCAATGAATATAATAGGGCACCCCCTAACTTTTGTGGCACCCAGAGCTCGCGCTCCACCGGAGCCACCCGCGCTACACCGCTGTCTGTGTCCAGGTAAGTAACACAGGATACCGCTTCCATTTTTATTCAAAGTCCAAGGTCTTTGGCAATTTAACAAGCTCTGAAAGTTTAGCTTTTCAGACCTTAGCCCTGATAGCTAATACATATCGTTAGCCACTGTTTCCAATAGGGGTTTTACTATACTGTACACACATGTCTGATATAAACATCACTGTCTTTGCTGCAATTAATAAGCAGAAAATGAGCTTTTAATTGTGGAAAGTAATCATCCAGTATAGTTCACTCTACAGAATGCCACAGAAGACAATTCACTCTAAAGAAAGTAATTTAGACACGGGGAAAAGATGATCCTTTAAAATTTGTGTCACATTATAAGACAATTACATCCAGTAATGAATGTAACCTATTAACTTAATAAGTCATAAAATGATCACTGTTACAAATGTATATGCTGTATCATACTTACTTGCATTTCATAATTCCTCTCTAGCCCAGGAGAATCCCAGAGAGGAGATGGAGGCAGGGCCGGACTAGATGCGTCATTAAGGCCTGTCCTTCATGGTAAAATGCTGTGATTCCCGCATATTTGAATAAGGGGTAGGGCTAAAATCATGCAATTACCATAGAATTGCTTCATTAGGCCCCACCCCTTCCCTTGCATTTTTCTCTAGCCCACCACTCACCACTCCCACCCCTGTCATGTTTGTGTGTCTTGTCAGTGTCCTTTTCCCCTTTCTTTTACATTTTATTTTTTCCCCGGTGCTTCCCTCTCTCCGCTATCCATCTACAGTATGTCTCTTGCCCACCTACTACTTTCCCCTGTTCTTTCATTTTTATCATGCTGTGTTAGGCTGTGTGGGGAAAGTTAGGGTTAGGCTGCAGAGGGAGGGTTTGAGTTAGGCTTCAGGCTTGTGGTTAAGATTCGGTATAAGGGAATAAGATATTCACCGCTGGATGAGATTCTGCTTGAACTCCCCATCTGTTGACATCACCAGACTAGAAGTCACCAATGCACTGCTGGAGCTGGAATGCATGTAAATCAGTGCCACACGATGGGGACCCACTTTTTGTTTCTTCATTATTAACATGATGAATGTCATCATGATCAATGTCTACATGCTGCATGCTGACATAAGGATCATGTTGGCATTCTCTTGTTGACATTCTGGTTTAATTATTTTCTTCTTCGGCTACTGATAACGCGTGCAAACTGGAGCAATTCAATTGTTGCTCCGTTTAGATGCTTGTTAGCCATGGGGCAGACATTATAGCTGCCTCCTGTGGTGGCAAGAAGAAATTTGCGCAAAGTCTGTGGTGGCTATGGCGGCCAATGGGAGTTTGGGCGCTCTACCCAAGGCTTTAGACGGGAATAGTCCCTATTCGTGGCTAAAACCTGTCTATTTGGATGCATATAAGGTAATGGGCGCAACAATTGACTTGCTCTGATGGGCACCCCAGAGAAAAAAACGACCCCTCTAAATGTCGATAAAACATACCGAACCCGTTAGACATATAAGATGAAAAGTCTATGGCATGTCTTATAATATATAATATCCCAAAACCAACCGCACACATATCAATAAAAAGGGAGTGCTTGTGCATGGTACATATGTAATAGTTGTAGTTCAATAGATAGAACCAGCACATCCAGGTAATGCAAAAGATTTATTTATCAAAGAATCAAATTGACATAGTGCAAATAAGTATAAATGATCAGAGGCATGATCAAAGATTGCAAATAGCCAAAAAAGATAGTAATGTGGATGCCAAAGTAGGTGGCCAATTCATACCAACAGTACCACATGACTCCAGTGGGTAGTTGAACGGTCAACAGCCGTTTCAGTGCTCATTAAGCACCTTCATCATGGACAAACAACTAACAGTAAAGAAACACATTATATACCTAACTAATTGCTATAAACATGCTCACCTGTGCAGGTCCACAGCATAGGTGTGTGGTCACATGGGCCGGATGTCTGCACCGCAACTGGAAGTGATGCGGCGCGACAAGCGCCTTGTGTCAGTCCAGACATGGACCCCACGGCCAGGCTGCACGCAAATGCGGACATCTGGGCAAATGTGGGCACCAACACCAGTGGAACGCAAACCTTGCTATGGAAACCACATACAGGAAAAGTACTGCGGTGTCAAACAATAAGAGTAGTACACTCAACATACTGTATAACTGCACATTTCTTGACACAGGTACATCCGAGAGTCCCTTTCATTTTAATATTGCCTAAGGTACATAAGACTCTTGTCAACCCGCCTGGTAGGCCTATCATTTCGTTCTGCGGTTCTCTGTGTGAGCCTTTGTCACAGTTTATTGATTTTTGGCTACAACCAGTGGTCCAAAATACACGGTGTTATTTGAAGAATACCACTGATTTCATTAACAAGCTTGAACTTTTGGGTACTTTATCTGCATGCAGCCTGCTAGTTACACTTGATATAACTAGCTTGTATACCGATATCGATCATACAGATGGTATTGATGTGGTGAGGAGTCTATTGGCCGCCAGTCCACACTATGGGGGTCCATGTATTGAGTTTTTGATTTTGTTGTTGGAAATTGTGCTTCATAAGAATTATTTTTTAGTTGAGAATTAATTTTATTTACATTTGCGGGGAACTGTGATGGGGTCTAATATGGCCCCATCTTATGCTAATTTATTTATGCATTTCTATGAAAATCAGCCCATTATGGCAAATTTTTTGTTTTCCAAATCTATACATTTTTACGTTCGCTACATTGATGACCTGGTGTGGACTGGTGGTGAACAGCTCCTCACACAGTTTGTGGACTCTCTTAATAGCCTGAAAACCAAAATTAGGTTTACAGTGTCTTACAGTGCAGTTACAGTCAACTATTTTGATGTGTGTGTCCTGAATAAGGATAACAAGCTTACTATCCAAATATACAGAAAAGCAACCGATAAAAATACGCTTCTGATAGCAGACAGTTTCCATCCCACCCCCCTTAAACAAGGACTTCCTTTTTTGCAACTTTTATGCGTGGTGCGCATTACATCAAATCAGACAGATTTATCTGAGGCACTCAATGAAATGGGAGCAAGTTTTTTGGATAGGGGCAATGCACGTCATGAAATAGAGGATGCAATCTCAAAATGTATGTGCATGAAACGTGATGATGCCTTAAACAAAATGGATAAGGGTGGTGAAGTGGTGGTGAAGTGGAGCGCCTGACATTCTCTTCTACATATTCTATTGCTTCACGCAACACTATACTAAATCACTGGCATATCCTCCAGTCGGACGAGATTATTGGGAAATATTGCAAAGACAAGCCTCTTTTTTGCTACAAAAGAAGCAAGAACTTTAAAGATATAGTGGCTGCCTCTGATATTGGGCCAATTCGGGCGAAGAGTTGGCTACAGCCGAAACCAGCGAAGCGCCTGTTTTTCATGATAAGAAGTTTTTTAGATGCCATGGGTGTGCCAACTCGAATTTTTTTATTCTTGGGGAAACATTCTTTGACCCAAAAAGTGATTTTTCATACAGAATATGACATCACTTAGATTGCAATAGCTCCCATATAGTGTACATAATCTCTCACCCCTGCAAGTTATATGTTGGAAAGACAATACGAGCTCTTAAAGAGAGAATTTCAATGCATCGGTCCTCCATTAAGAAAGCTCAAAGTCTTCTGGATACCAATACTCCACCTGTTGCTAGACATTTTTTCTCTTTGGGACATACAATTAAAGACTTTTGGTGCATGCCAATTGATTGCATCCCACCATTAAGGCGGGGTGGTGATCGCAATAGACTGTTGCTACAGCGAGATGCATATTGGATTGCCCGTTTAGACACAGTTGCCCCAGGTGGGCTCAATGAAAGCCAGGGCTTCAGTTGCTTTCTGTAACACCGTACTCTCTCCCAGTGATTTACTGCATCATTCTTGGGTCCTCTATGCTGCTTCCTTTGCTCTTTTATATATATTTTTTACATGTTTGTAAGTCCAGTAACCCGTTTTGTACTCTATATGCCTGTACATTAACTATTATGAATATGTGTACTGATAATTACTGTGGTTTTCATGTTTTGTTAATGTATTTATGTACTCGTATGCTCTCTGGTGCCGATGTTTTATTTAGAGCGCTGCCATTGAGCTTATATGTTGAGTGTACTACTCTTATTGTTTGACACCGCAGTACTTTTCCTGTATGGGGTTTCCATAGCAAAGTTTGCGTTCCACTGGTGTTGGTGCCCGCATTTGCCCAAATGTGGGCGGTGACGTCCGCTGTGTGTTGTGTGGCCGGGGCGTGAACGTCCGGTCAGCGTGTGTGCGCATCTGTGAAGTGGTACCCAGTGGTGTGAGCGGTATTACTGCTCCCCCTGGTTACCATGGTAACATTTGCGTGCAGCCTGGCCGTGGGGTCCATGTCTGGACAGACACATGGCACTTGTTGCGCAGCATCACTTCTGGTTGTGGTGTGGACATCCGGCCCATGTGAGCGCGCACCTATGCTGTGTACCTGCACAGGTGAGCATGTTTATAGCAATTAGTTAGGTATATAATGTGTTTCTTTACTGGTAGTTGTTTGTCCATGATGAAGGTGCTTACTGAGCACTGAAACGGCTGTTGACCGTTCAACTACCCGCTGGAGTCATGTGGCACTGTAGGTATGAATTGGCCACCTACTTTGGCATCCACATTACTATCTTTTTTGGCTATTCGCAATCTTTGATCATGCCTCTGGTCATTTATACTTATTTGCCCTATGTCAATTTGATTCTTTGATAAAGAATTTTTTTCCATTACCTGGATGTGCTGGTTCTTGCTATTGAAATATATATATATATATATATATATATTAGTTCAATGCTGTAACTTAGTCTTATCTTATGCACTAATAGCACTTTTTCTAAAGACCGGTGAGTGCCGCTTGTTTTCTTCTGTATGGACGCAGAGCCTGGGGGCTCAGTACAAGGAAATACTTGCTATATATCTTCATTTAAGAGGGCACCGCCGGCTGATGTACATAAGTGAACGTGAGTGCCGAATACTATACATTGAGATATATATATATATATCTATAGTTCCAGATGTGGTCGCACTCGAACAGGAAAAATATAACATCCACTGGGGTGACTCCCAAGAGGTCCAGAGCATGAGTCCAGACATTAACGTATAGAAAGACAGCATAAAGGGGCACTCACCAGAATTTTGCACATAAAAAGCATTGATTTTTAATTTATACTTATCAAGGTGATTTGACAAAGAGAGAGTTCTTTCAACGTTTCGATCCCTCAGGATCATCGTCAGGAAAATGCAGCAAGGGCAGCAAGTTGCATCTGTTCATATACACTGGTGTGCCGCTGGGTTGCTAGGTAACGACGCGTCATGTTCAGTGGGAGGCACCGCCACGCTGTCAGAGTCTCACTGAGTAGAGCAGGCGGAAGTGACAAAAGGTTGCTTGGATACCAGAATGCCGCAGCTAGGTAGAACAGCGTTATAGTTGGTGGCTAGGCAACGGGGCTGTACGGAATGTGGGAGGCGCTGAGTGAGGTAACCGGAGGCACCACTGTGGGAGAGAAATCGAGAATAAATGAACATATAAATGAAATATAAAGTTAAAGTGGAATTAACAATACATATATCAGCATGGTTGGTAATAAAACTGAATTATTCACAATATTAGTATGGAAGTGATGTCCCTCTGTGTCAAAGAAATACATTCCAGAGGATTTTCTCATTCAGACCCCTAGGGTGTACTGTGTCCAGTGTATAAATCCATTTGGATTCAACCTGAAGCAGTTTTCTTGCTCTGTCACCTCCTCGTAAGGATGGGGGTACATGGTCAATTATTTTGTATCGGAGTGCTGAAAGTTGGTGTCCTGCTTGTAGAAAATGTTTGGCCGCTGGCTGGTCAGAAGATTTGGAGCTGAGGGCTTGTTTGATGGATGATTTGTGCATGGCCATCCGTTCTTTAAACATTCTGGTGGTTTGTCCTATGTAGCTTAATCCGCATGGGCACGTGATCATGTATATGACGTATCTTGTACTGTGTGTCAGAACATGATTAATTTTATATTTTCTTCCTGTGTGCGGGTGATTGAAGGTTGATCCAATTTCTAAATAACTGCACGTGATACATGAGACACAGCGGTAACATCCAGGCTTTTTGTAAAAGGTATTAGGTTGTTTGGATAACAATGGAGTTATGTCGGTCTTGACAATCATGTTCTTTAAATTACGTCCTCGACGATAACTTATGAGAGGATTGTATTGTTGTAAACCAGGTAGGTCTTTATCCGTAGTTATAATTAGAGATGAGCGGGTTCGGTTTCTCTGAATCCGAACCCGCCAGAACTTCATGTTTTTTTTCACGGGTCCGAGCGACTCGGATCTTCCCGCCTTGCTCGGTTAACCCGAGCGCGCCCGAACGTCATCATGACGCTGTCGGATTCTCGCGAGGCTCGGATTCTATCGCGAGACTCGGATTCTATATAAGGAGCCGCGCGTCGCCGACATTTTCACACGTGCATTGAGATTGATAGGGAGAGGACGTGGCTGGCGTCCTCTCCGTTTAGAATTAGAATAGATTAGAGAGACACTTGATTTACTAATTTTGGGGAGCATTAGGAGTACTCAGTAGTGTACAGTGCAGAGTTTTGCTGATAGTGACCAGTGACCACCACTTTTATTTATAATCCGTTCTCTGCCTGAAAAAAGCGATACACAGCACACAGTGACTCAGTCACATACCATATCTGTGTGCACTGCTCAGGCTCAGGCCAGTGTGCTGCATCATCTATATATATTATATATCTGTCTGACTGCTCAGCTCACACAGCTTATAATTGTGGGGGAGACTGGGGAGCACTACTGCAGTGCCAGTTATAGGTTATAGCAGGAGCCAGGAGTACATAATATTATATTAAAATTAAACAGTGCACACTTTTGCTGCAGGAGTGCCACTGCCAGTGTGACTAGTGACCAGTGACCTGACCACCAGTATATAATATTAGTAGTATACTATCTCTTTATCAACCAGTCTATATTAGCAGCAGACACAGTACAGTGCGGTAGTTCACGGCTGTGGCTACCTCTGTGTCGGCACTCGGCAGCCCGTCCATAATTGTATATACCAGTGACCTAACCGTGTTTTTTTTTTCTTTCTTTATACATACATACTAGTTACGAGTATACTATCTCTTTATCAACCAGTCTATATATTAGCAGCAGACACAGTACAGTGCGGTAGTTCACGGCTGTGGCTACCTCTGTGTCGGCACTCGGCAGCCCGTCCATAATTGTATATACCACCTAACCGTGGTTTTTTTTTCTTTCTTTATACATACATACTAGTTACGAGTATACTATCTCTTTATCAACCAGTCTATATATTAGCAGCAGACACAGTACAGTGCGGTAGTTCACGGCTGTGGCTACCTCTGTGTCGGCACTCGGCAGCCCGTCCATAATTGTATATACCACCTAACCGTGGTTTTTTTTTCTTTCTTTATACATACATACTAGTTACGAGTATACTATCTCTTTATCAACCAGTCTATATATTAGCAGCAGACACAGTACAGTGCGGTAGTTCACGGCTGTGGCTACCTCTGTGTCGGCACTCGGCAGCCCGTCCATAATTGTATATACCACCTAACCGTGGTTTTTTTTTCTTTCTTTATACATACATACTAGTTACGAGTATACTATCTCTTTATCAACCAGTCTATATATTAGCAGCAGACACAGTACAGTGCGGTAGTTCACGGCTGTGGCTACCTCTGTGTCGGCACTCGGCAGCCCGTCCATAATTGTATATACCACCTAACCGTGGTTTTTTTTTCTTTCTTTATACATACATACTAGTTACGAGTATACTATCTCTTTATCAACCAGTCTATATATTAGCAGCAGACACAGTACAGTGCGGTAGTTCACGGCTGTGGCTACCTCTGTGTCGGCACTCGGCAGCCCGTCCATAATTGTATATACCAGTGACCTAACCGTGGTTTTTTTTTCTTTCTTTATACATACATACTAGTTACGAGTATACTATCTCTTTATCAACCAGTCTATATATTAGCAGCAGACACAGTACAGTGCGGTAGTTCACGGCTGTGGCTACCTCTGTGTCGGCACTCGGCAGCCCGTCCATAATTGTATATACCACCTAACCGTGGTTTTTTTTTCTTTCTTTATACATACATACTAGTTACGAGTATACTATCTCTTTATCAACCAGTCTATATATTAGCAGCAGACACAGTACAGTGCGGTAGTTCACGGCTGTGGCTACCTCTGTGTCGGCACTCGGCAGCCCGTCCATAATTGTATATACCACCTAACCGTGGTTTTTTTTTCTTTCTTTATACATACATACTAGTTACGAGTATACTATCTCTTTATCAACCAGTCTATATATTAGCAGCAGACACAGTACAGTGCGGTAGTTCACGGCTGTGGCTACCTCTGTGTCGGCACTCGGCAGCCCGTCCATAATTGTATATACCACCTAACCGTGGTTTTTTTTTCTTTCTTTATACATACATACTAGTTACGAGTATACTATCTCTTTATCAACCAGTCTATATATTAGCAGCAGACACAGTACAGTGCGGTAGTTCACGGCTGTGGCTACCTCTGTGTCGGCACTCGGCAGCCCGTCCATAATTGTATATACCACCTAACCGTGGTTTTTTTTTCTTTCTTTATACATACATACTAGTTACGAGTATACTATCTCTTTATCAACCAGTCTATATATTAGCAGCAGACACAGTACAGTGCGGTAGTTCACGGCTGTGGCTACCTCTGTGTCGGCACTCGGCAGCCCGTCCATAATTGTATATACCACCTAACCGTGGTTTTTTTTTCTTTCTTTATACATACATACTAGTTACGAGTATACTATCTCTTTATCAACCAGTCTATATATTAGCAGCAGACAGAGTGTTTAGTGCCGCCGCTCACCTTGTCAGCAATCGGCGTACGAGGTTACATCCAGAAAATGTGGAGAAGATGATGTTCATTAAAATGAATTATAATCAATTCCTCCGCGGAGACATTGACCAGCAGCAATTGCCTCCACAAAGTACACAGGGAGCTGAGATGGTGGATTCCAGTGGGGACGAATTGATAATCTGTGAGGAGGGGGATGTGCACGGTGATATATCGGAGGGTGAAGATGAGGTGGACATCTTGCCTCTGTAGAGCCAGTTTGTGCAAGGAGAGATTAATTGCTTCTTTTTTGGGGGGGGTCCAAACCAACCCGTCATATCAGTCACAGTCGTGTGGCAGACCCTGTCACTGAAATGATGGGTTGGTTAAAGTGTGCATGTCCTGTTTTGTTTATACAACATAAGGGTGGGTGGGAGGGCCCAAGGACAATTCCATCTTGCACCTCTTTTTTCTTTTCTTTTTCTTTGCATCATGTGCTGATTGGGGAGGGTTTTTTGGAAGGGACATCCTGCGTGACACTGCAGTGCCACTCCTAGATGGGCCCGGTGTTTGTGTCGGCCACTAGGGTCGCTAATCTTACTCACACAGTCAGCTACCTCATTGCGCCTCTTTTTTTCTTTGCGTCATGTGCTGTTTGGGGAGGGTTTTTTGGAAGGGACATCCTGCGTGACACTGCAGTGCCACTCCTAGATGGGCCCGGTGTTTGTGTCGGCCACTAGGGTCGCTAATCTTACTCACACAGTCAGCTACCTCATTGCGCCTCTTTTTTTCTTTGCGTCATGTGCTGTTTGGGGAGGGTTTTTTGGAAGGGCCATCCTGCGTGACACTGCAGTGCCACTCCTAGATGGGCCCGGTGTTTGTGTCGGCCACTAGGGTCGCTAATCTTACTCACACAGCTACCTCATTGCGCCTCTTTTTTTCTTTGTGTCATGTGCTGTTTGGGGAGGGTTTTTTGGAAGGGCCATCCTGCGTGACACTGCAGTGCCACTCCTAGATGGGCCCGGTGTTTGTGTCGGCCACTAGGGTCGCTAATCTTACTCACACAGCTACCTCATTGCGCCTCTTTTTTTCTTTGCGTCATGTGCTGTTTGGGGAGGGTTTTTTGGAAGGGACATCCTGCGTGACACTGCAGTGCCACTCCTAGATGGGCCCGGTGTTTGTGTCGGCCACTAGGGTCGCTTATCTTACTCACACAGCGACCTCGGTGCAAATTTTAGGACTAAAAATAATATTGTGAGGTGTGAGGTATTCAGAATAGACTGAAAATGAGTGTAAATTATGGTTTTTGAGGTTAATAATACTTTGGGATCAAAATGACCCCCAAATTCTATGATTTAAGCTGTTTTTTAGTGTTTTTGGAAAAAAAACACCCGAATCCAAAACACACCCGAATCCGACAAAAAAAATTCGGTGAGGTTTTGCCAAAACGCGTTCGAACCCAAAACACGGCCGCGGAACCGAACCCAAAACCAAAACACAAAACCCGAAAAATTTCAGGCGCTCATCTCTAGTTATAATAGGCCATAGGGCCTTGGTTGCCTTCGCGATAACTGGACTGGCTAATGTGTATTCAGTAACAAATGGCAACAATTGGGAAGATGGTGCTTTGGGTTTGGTGGCCAGTAGTTGTTGTCGTGAAAGCTTCATAACTTCCCGTTTTTGTTGTAATAATTGTTGTGGATCATATCCTCGTTGTTTGAATTTGTCCACTATAATATCAATGGCGACTTCCACATCGTCGATGTTACTTGTGATGCATGCTTCTCGCATCATTTGGGACTTGGCTAATCCCCTTTTGAGAGCCGGAGGGTGAAAGCTATTGGCCATAAGTAGGGTGTTGCTGTCTGTCTTTTGTGTACACTGATGTTTGGATTGTGCCATCTTTTCTGAATAATTGTACATCTAGATAGTGCACTGTAGTACTGCTTAAATCGTAAGTAAATTTAATGGGGGAATCATTTTCATTAATATTGTCTATAACCATCTTCAAATGTTCACTTTGACCTCTCCAAATGATTAGGAGGTCGTCTATGTATCTGGTATACAGGATTAACCGACTGGTTATGTTGGCGTCTTTGAAAAAGAAGTTTTTTTCTTGCTGGAACATGTATATGTTTGCGAATGATGGTGAAACATTCGATCCCATAGAGCATCCACTTTTCTGTAAATAAAAATTGCCATTGTGTAAGAAATAATTACGTGTTAGAGTTATTTTCAAGTCAATGTTCAAATCTTGGAAATTTTGTTCTACCAAAAATGTCCGTACTGCTGACAACCCCTCCTCATGTGGGATTACGGTGTATAAACTGTGCACATCTAGTGTGCACAGTGTTGTATCCAATGGGAGATTAGGTAACTGTTGTAGCTTAATGAGCAAAGATGTGGTATCCTTGAGATAAGTCGTTTGTTTAGTGACATAAGGTTGTAATAAAGTGTCCAGGAATTGCGCGATCGGTTGGAATAGAGAGTTTTTGGCTGAAATGATCGGCCTTCCTGGAGGTTTATCTTTGTTTTTATGAATCTTAGGAACCGTGTATATGACTGGAACCCTGGGGGATGTAATTTGAAGTTTTTTGATAGTTTTAGAGTCCAAAAATTTGTCACGTACTGCTGACATCAAGATAGAGTCCAGTTCCTGTTGGTATATTTCTGTGGGATCATGTGACAATTTTTCATAAATACTGACATCTGATAGTTGAGATTCTAATTCTGTTTTGTAATCTTGAATGTCCTGTATAACAATTGCCCCGCCTTTATCGGCGGGGTGTATGACGATATCAGTGTAACTGGATAAAGATTTTAATGCAGATTGTGTTACGTTCACTGTACTTGGTACTCCTGGAACTGGGCGGATGAGCCCCAAGTACAGGAATGTAAAGCTGCAATAGATACAGAGCTCAGCAGCAACCCCTACGGAAATCTGACTCCATTGTCTCACCCTCGTTGTCAGCCCACGCCTGCGTGACTATGGTTTCTTGGGCCCACGGCAGCCGCGTTTGTAGGGCGGATTAGGTCTGCCCAACTCCGATGCCCCCAGGTCTTAATGTGAGACAAGGCGTGAACCGAGACGGGGTGATGACAAGAGGATCCTCTAACTAAAGACAGAAATACAGAGTTAGGGGCGCTACAGAACTTAAATAAAGTATGTGCGGCACAGCCGCCAGGATAAACAACAACAAAGGAAATGCTGTCCACACGCCGACACAATACTGTTGTGTACCGGCGGTGACAGCATATGCAGAACCCTCTGCAAAAACACCAGTAACTAGAAACTAAAGAATACAGCGGCCTTGGCCGACGGATGCGGCAAAGCCGCTACTCACGGAACCGGTACAAATACTGGCAAACGGACAGGAACCCCCAATGTAGCCGACACAGGCTCTCAGGACCAGAGGACAGGCAGAGTTCCAACGACTGAGCAGTGAACACCAAGGAACAGGATACCGATCAGGATCAGGAATAGACAAAGCCACTGGACTTCAGGACAGGAACGCTTCAAGGCAAGAAGCTGGATCAGACACTGGATCAGACACTGGATCAGACACTGGATCAAGGCTGGAAGCAGCTAGACAGAAACTGCTAGACAGGAGCTCAGGAACTGGACAGGAACTAGCTCAGAACTATCACCGGCGTCTGTGTAATGCACTGAGCCAGAATATAACAGGGAGCCCTAATTAATCATGTCGTGCAGCTGCCCTGTTGCACGACTCCAAACTGACAAGATGCAATTAACAGACAGGTGAGGCCAAACACATGGAAACAGGCTGCAATTACACAGACTCACCACCGGCAGCAAACAAGAGTCTTCTAAACCAGAGCAAAGGGAAATCCTGGCCTGCAAGAGAACTACAACATAAAATACATAAACGGAAAACAGGAATGAACCACTACCTGTGGTTCATAACAGTACCCTCTCCTTAAGGGTGGGCTCCAAACACCCCATGACACCCACGGGGAACAGAAACAGAAGTATAACATAAAATACATAACCAAAATGCAAAACAGGAATGAGCCACAGCCGTGGCTTATAACAGTACCCCCCCCCCCTTGAGGAGGGGTCAACGGACCCCAAAATTCAGGTTTTCCAAAACAAGGTATACATTAATAAACCTGACACTGGAACAAACAGACAAAGACAAGAAACAGAAACAAGCTGTGGCAACAGCTTGTAACAGTGCCCCCTTCCTTGACGGTGGCCACTGGACACAAGACAGGGGGGAAAAAAATCTTTTTTTTTTTTACACAAGGCAAGAGTCAATAATTATTTATTTTTCTTCTTCTTTTTTTTACAAAGTTCCTGAGATCTGACCAAGGTAATTCCCCAAACATTGTCTGAACTGATGGTACCTTCCAGCAAGGCTGGGTTCAAATCAGAGATTGGTTTCTTAACCTTGGGATCTGAACTTTCAGGCAAAGTATTACTACTAGAAGAAGACAGAAAAGCACATCCCGCAGTCAAAACAACGGGCTGAGACTTTTGTGCCGAGTTTACAGTATACGGTGGACTCTCAGCAGATAAGACGGGTGACCTAGAGGAACCTGAACCAATTTCTTTGGAACCATATCTCTTAATAACTGCATCACTGAATGCCGGGGGATCCTGAAGAATGGGATCTTCAGTTTTCATTAAATTGGATGCCCACTCAAAAGGCTCCCCTCTAAAGGAATATATCAGATAGAGCACAAGTTTCTCTGAAGTGATGCCCAGAAATTGTCTAGACAACATAATGATGTAATAGTGTTTGTAAAGCGCCAGAAATTGGACTAAGTCCCCATCAAAGATTATAGATGTTGAGATATCAACAGAGTCAGGATCTGCTTCCTTCCCATCTGACTGACTAGAGTGCTTTGCTAGGACCAGGTCACTACTGACCTTACTCGAGGCTGAGACTTTCTGAACTCCACCTGGGACAGTGGCCCTCGGAACCCCACCCGGGCAGTGGCCCTCGGAACCCCACCCGGAGCAGTGGCCCTCGGGAACCCCGCTGGGGCAGTGGCCTTCGGGAACCCCGCTGGGGCAGTGGCCTTCGGGAACCCCGCTGGGGCAGTGGCCTTGGATTCTTTTACTGGGACCGGGCAGTCAGCCTCCCTCTCTGGGACCGGGCCGTCAGCCTCCCTCTCTGGGACCGGGCCGTCAGCCTCCCTCTCTGGGACCGGGCCGTCAGCCTCCCTCTCAGAGTCGATAATTATCGAAACTTCTCCCGGGATAATGACCTCCGGGACTTTTGCTGAAGCTATTACCTTCAGAACCTCCACTAAAGCTATGCCTCTTGAGTCCTTTCCTGGGAAAGCGACCCCTAGACCCTTCTCTGGGGCTGTGTCTCTCGAGACCCCACTTGGGGATATTACTTCAAAGATCCCTTCTGGGGTTTTGCTTCTCGAGTTCCCTTCTACAACTATGGTTTTAGACACCTTTTCTGGGGTTGCGCTTTCCAAGTCCCTACCTTGGGTAACAGCTTCTGAGACCCCTTCTGGTATTGACACCTGAGCTGTTATATCTGATGTCCCTCTATGACCCAGAGCATCGGGTACCGCTCCAGGACTCTGGGCATCGGGCACCGCTCCAGGACCCTGGGCATCGGGCAGCACTCCAGGACCCTGGGCATTGGGCACCACTCCAGGACCCTGGGCATTGGGCACCACTCCAGGACCCTGGGCATCGGGCACCACTCCAGGACCCTGGGCATCAGGCACCACTCCAGGACCCTGAGCATAAGGCACCACTCCAGGACCCTGGGCATCGGGCACCACTCCAGGACCCTGAGCATCAGGCACCACTCCAGGACCCTGAGCATCAGGCACCACTCCAGGACCCTGGGCATCGGGCACCGCTCCAGGACCTCGGGCATCGCTCCAGGACCCCTGGCATTGGGCACCGCTCCAGGACCCCGGGCATCGGGCACCGCTTCAGGGGTTTGCAACTCTGCTTCAACAGGAAAATCAAGAGAGGAGAGAAACATTCTCCTTTGGTTCCTGAATCTATAATGGGGCTCCCTAGCCCAAGGACCCCAATTATAGGACAGAGTGCTTTTTAGTGTGGGTTGTGTGACAAGTACCTCTGCCACAGTAGAGACAGGAGTAGGTCTAAAATCCTGACTCAACTTGGCCAGAGGGTAGGACTTGTCGTCACACTTTGGCTTGCGCAACTCACAGGTCTGCAGATAGTGGCCTAAACCCCCACAATATAGGCATAAGTTTGAGTTTCTGCGACGCAGACGCTCCTCTTCTTAGAGCCTGGGCCGCGGAAAACTTTTAAACCTTTTCTCTTTAATTAAACCTGAGGATTCTCTTGTCACCATATTGTGAACAAGAGTCTCTTTAGAGGATGAACTCTCAACAACTTCTAGCAAAATAAGCAAAATTTTGGTCAGAAGGTTTTGCAGTTGCTTTAAGGATTGCTGCAAAACTTCCAGGCACTCGGGTTTCAAAGCACTGAAAGCAGAGTTCAGGGCTGAGAGAGACGCCTGCAGGGCTTGCATAGTAGGCATAGGAGGATTTCAAACCAGACAAGACTAGACAAGATTCTAGACAAGATTCTAGACTGGATTCTAGACTGGATTCTAGACTGGATTCTGAACTTGACAAGACAAGACTGGACTGGGTTCTGCACACTGGATTGGGTTCTGCACACTGGACTCTAGACAGGACTGGACTGGGTTCTGTACACTGGACTCTAGACAGGACTGGACTGGGTTCTGTACACTGGACTCTAGACAGGACTGGATTCTAGACAGGACTGGATTCTGGACTGGGTCAAAAAAGAAAAACTACTATTTAGCTTTGTTTCTTTTTTGTTGTATGGCTGGTGATAATGTTACGTTCACTGTACTTGGTACTCCTGGAACTGGGCGGATGAGCCCCAAGTACAGGAACATAAAGCTGTGATACGGAGCTCAGCAGCAACCCCTACGGAAACCTGACTCCATTGTCTCACCCTCGTTGTCAGCCCACGCCTGCGTGACTATGGTTTCTTGGGCCCACGGCAGCCGCGTTTGAAGGGCGGATTAGGTCTGCCCAACTCTGATGCCCCCAGGTCTTAATGTGAGACAAGGCGTGAACCGAGACGGGGTGATGACAAGGGGATCCTCTAACTAAAGACAGAAATACAGAGTTAGGGGCGCTACAGAACTTAAATAAAGTATGTGCGGCACAGCCGCCAGGATAAACAACAACAAAGGAAATGCTGTCCACACGCCGAAACAATACTGTTGTGTACCGGCAGTGACAGCATATGCAGAACCCTCTGCAAAAACACCAGTAACTAGAAACTAAAGAATACAGCGGCCTTAGCCGACGGACGCGGCTAGCCGCTACTCACGGAACCGGTACAAATACTGGCAAATGGACAGGAAACCCCAATGTAGCTGACACAGGCTCTCAGGACCAGAGGACAGGCAGAGTTCCAACGACTGAGCAGTGGACACCAAGGAACAGGATACCGAATCAGGATCAGGAATAGACAAAGCCACTGGACTTCAGGACAGGAACGCTTCAAGGCAAGAAGCTGGATCAGACACTGGATCAGACACTGGATCAAGGCTGGAAGCAGCTAGACAGAAGCTCAGGAACTGGACAGGAACTAGCTCAGAACTATCACCGGCGTCTGTGTAATGCACTGAGCCAGAATATAACAGGGAGCCCTAATTAATCATGTCGTGCAGCTGCCCTGCTGCACGACTCCAAACTGACAAGATGCAATTAACAGACAGGTGAGGCCAAACACATGGAAACAGGCTGCAATTACACAGACTCACCACCGGCAGCAAACAAGAGTCTTCTAAACCAGAGCAATGGGAAATCCTGGCCTGCAAGAGAAATACAACATAAAATACATAAACGGAAAACAGGAATGAACCACTACCTGTGGTTCATAACAGATTGTTCCTGCAATGATAAATTGTAATAAACCTTTGGTTGTGCAGCATTGTATTTTTTGAACTTTGAGTTGTCCATGAGCCTAGAAAAAGTTTTAATGGATGCATTGGATGACATTGGGTTAAATGTGGTGGTATTTCTTTTTAATTTGGAGACGTGGGATGTGGTTTCTTTTATTGATTGATGTTGGAAAAACTCTTTGAGACGTAATGATCTAGCAAATTTGTGATTTTCCACTTTCCATTCAAAGTCTCTCTGTTTGTTGGTAGGGATGAAAGATAAGCCTTTGGACAAAACATTTCATTCAGCAGTCGTAAGAATCCTCGAGGATAGATTATGGATTAGGTGTTCTTTTTCTTTTCTTTTGTGGTCTTTGTTGATCCTTTGATTTTGTCGCCCACGGCGAGTGGGCCTGAGGGAGGGATGTCTGCTCTTGCCCTGGTAGTGGTCCCTAAAGGGGCCGACCTGGGAGTAGAAGGGTCGTCAGAATCGGCTACCTGGAAGTCGCTGTCACTGTTAGAGGTGGCTGGATCTCGTCTTTGGCGATATTTTCGTAGTCAGCTGTCACCGTGTGTAATTTACCTTTCTTATATTTTAACAGGTCTTTTCTGTATTGCTCACATTGTGAAGTTAAGCGATTCCATAGATGCCGATGTGAAGAATCTTGTAAGGTTGTTGCATATGTTTCTGACAACGTGTGAATTTTAGCCTTGGTAAATTTCAGATCATTGCCTGCTTCCTCAATGACAAGGATCATTACGTCCAAACTGCATTTGTTTAAGATGGCTATCCATCTTCTACAAAATTCGGCATTGTGGCGTCCTATTGTAGGACAATTTCTAATGCGAAATCCTCGGGGAATCATTTTGGATCTGAAATAATCTGAAAGAGTGCTGCCGTGTAGTTGAAAATCTATTTCTCGTTTCCTTAGTTTGAGAAGTTGATGGTAAATATCCTCTGCTGTGGAGGATTCCGTGGAAAAGTCATCGTTGTTGGTAAATAGTATCTCTGAAATTTGATCATCAGTGAATGAAAGTGTCTCTCCCTTGGGTTATTCCATGCTGGTGAAAGCAAAGTGATCTACTTTGCTGGAAGATACCTCCATGCTTATACGAAAGTGCAGGTGCTAATTGTTGAAAGTGCTCCAGTGCTTCAGTGCTGAAGATACAGGAAAGTGCTGGAGTGCAAAAGTGAAAAAATATGATTTTTTTTTTAAAAATGCACTGAAAAAGAATTTTTGTAAAGGTCTTGTCGATAAATGATTGCCCGGTGCCTCTTCGCTAATTAGGAACTTTGCTAGTCCCAAATGAATATGCAGACATGTAGAGGTGGCACTACGGGTTCTGTGGAGATGCCGGGGTGCCCTCCAAAAACAATTATATACAATACCGGTTCCCTTGAAATGAAGGAGAGGCGGCACTCATCCGGTCTTGAGAAAAGCTGAAAAGATGCTGTGTTTAATCACATCACAACGTTTCAAAGCTCACATGCTTTGTCATCAGGTGCATAAGGTGAATAAAGTGCAAAAGGACATACCTTATATAAGGAGGATAATTGATCCTCAGGTGCAGTGCAATCACCCGATCTCCCGCCCTGTGGCGCCCTCCCGGTGACATCACTTGTGCGCCATGTATGCGATAGGCTATTTGAGGGTTGCTAGGAAGTGGAAAGCCGCTGGCCGGAGCCGGCGGTGCCTCTGGGTTGCTAGGTAACGACGCGTCATGTTCAGTGGGAGGCACCGCCACGCTGTCAGAGTCTCACTGAGTAGAGCAGGCGGAAGTGACAAAAGGTTGCTTGGATACCAGAATGCCGCAGCTAGGTAGAACAGCGTTATAGTTGGTGGCTAGGCAACGGGGCTGTACGGAATGTGGGAGGCGCTGAGTGAGGTAACCGGAGGCACCACTGTGGGAGAGAAATCGAGAATAAATGAACATATCAATGAAATATAAAGTGAAAGTGGAATTGACAATACATATATCAGCATGGTTGGTAATAAAACTGAATTATTCACAATATTAGTATGGAAGTGATGTCCCTCTGTGTCAAAGAAATACATTCCAGAGGATTTTCTCATTCAAACCCCTAGGGTGTACTGTGTCCAGTGTATAAATCCATTTGGATTCAACCTGAAGCAGTTTTCTTGCTCTGTCACCTCCTCGTAAGGATGGGGGTACATGGTCAATTATTTTGTATCGGAGTGCTGAAAGTTGGTGTCCTGCTTGTAGAGAATGTTTGGCCGCTGGCTGGTCAGAAGATTTGGAGCTGAGGGCTTGTTTGATGGATGATTTGTGCATGGCCATCCGTTCTTTAAACATTCTGGTGGTTTGTCACTTACGATTTAAGCAGTACTACAGTGCACTATCTAGATGTACAATTATTCAGAAAAGATGGCACAATCCAAACATCAGTGTACACAAAAGACACAGACAGCAACACCCTACTTATGGCCAATAGCTTTCACCCTCCGGCTCTCAAAAGGGGATTAGCCAAGTCCCAAATGATGCGAGAAGCACTCATCACAAGTAACATCGACGATGTGGAAGTCGCCATTGATATTATAGTGGACAAATTCAAACAACGAGGATATGATCCACAACAATTATTACAACAAAAACGGGAAGTTATGAAGCTTTCATGACAACAACTACTGGCCACCAAACCCAAAGCTCCATCTTCCCAATTGTTGCCATTTGTTACTGAATACACATTAGCCAGTCCAGTCATCGCGAAGGCAACCAAGGCCCTATGGCCTATTATAACTACGGATAAAGACCTACCTGGTTTACAACAATACAAACCTCTCATAAGTTATCGTCGAGGACGTAATTTAAAGAACATGATTGTCAAGACCGACATAACTCCATTGTTATCCAAACAACCTAATACCTTTTACAAAAAGCCTGGATGTTACCGCTGTGTCTCATGTATCACGTGCAGTTATTTAGAAATTGGATCAACCTTCAATCACCCGAACACAGGAAGAAAATATAAAATTAATCATGTTCTGACATGCAGTACAAGATACGTCATATACATGATCACGTGCCCATGCGGATTAAGCTACATAGGACAAACCACCAGAATGTTTAAAGAACGGATGGCCATGCACAAATCATCCATCAAACAAGCCCTCAGCTCCAAATCTTCTGACCAGCCAGCGGCCAAACATTTTCTACAAGCAGGACACCAACTTTCAGCACTCCGATACAAAATAATTGGCCATGTACCCCCATCCTTACGAGGAGGTGACAGAGCAAGAAAACTGCTTCAGGTTGAATCCAAATGGATTTATACACTGGACACAGTACACCCTAGGGGTTTGAATGAGAAAATCCTCTTGAATGTATTTCTTTGACACAGAGGGACATCACTTCCATACTAATATTGTGAATAATTCAGTTTTACCACCAACCATGCTGATATATGTATTGTTAATACCACTTTCACTTTATATTTCATTTATATGTTCATTTATTCTCGATTTATCTCCCACAGTGGTGCCTCCGGTTACCTCACTCAGTGCCTCCCACATTCCGTACAGCCCCATTGCCTAGCCACCAACTATAACGCTGTTCTACCTAGCTGCGGCATTCTAGTATCCAAGCAACCTTTTGTCACTTCCGCCTGCTCTACTCAGTGAGACTCTGACAGCGTGGCTGTGCCTCCCACTGAACATGACGCGTCGTTACCTAGCAACCCAGCGGCACCGCCGGCTCCGGCCAGCGGCTTTCCACTTCCTAGCAACCCTCAACTAGCCTATCGCATACATGGTGCACAAGTGATGTCACCGGGAGGGCACCACAGGGCGGGAGATCGGGTGATTGCACTGCACCTGAGGATCAATTATCCTCCTTATATAAGGTATCTCCTTTTGCACTTTATTCACTTTATGCACCTGGTGACAAAGCATGTGAGCTTTGAAACGTTGTGATGTGATTAAACACAGCATCTTTTCAGCTTTTCTCAAGACCGGATGAGTGCCGCCTCTCCTTCATTTCAAGGGAACCGGTATTGTATATATATATATATATATATATATATATATATATGTATATATTTATATTGTATATAGCTCAGACCTATGTGGCCTTTACAGAAATCTAAGCTTAGAAATGTAAAATTGTTTATTGTTACATTTATGAAAAAAGTTTTCATAAAGAAGCGCAGTAGTAATTAGACAGTAGTAATGCAGTTTATTTAATAAATTTAAAAATACAATCAAATACCACAGAAAATGAATAAAGGAGCTCCAGATTTTCATTTAACACATAGATATAATACTAATAGTTCCAATGTACAGTAATTAGTGGACACCAATATAGGATCAGAGCACTGTGGAGCCTATGGGGTATATTTACAAAGATTCGTGTTTTGGCCGTTTTGAAGGGTGTTTGAACTCGAATGGTATCGGGTGCATTTTACTGCAACTTTTTGAATCCTGATACGATCATTCACTAAGCTGCCGAGTTTTGCACAATTGTTTTTTCCGATGTCGATGTGATTCGTAATATCAGGCAGTGTTTTACGGGAGTGATGAGTAAAACACTGCCTGAAAAAACACAAGGAATCCCGGCCGGATCTGTGAGATCCGTGCAGGGCTTCATTGTGTACCTTAAAAAGTTGATTAAAGTCTTAAAAAATCTGAAAAAAATTGCGTGGGGTCCCCCCTCCTAAGCACAACCAGCCTCGGGCTCTTTGAGCCGGTCCTGGCTGAAAAAATATGGGGAAAAAAATGACAGGGGTTCCCCCATATTTAATCAACCAGCACCGGGCTCTGCGCCTGGTCCTGGTTCCAAAAATATGGGGTACAAAAAGCGTAGGGGTCCCCCGTATTTTTGAAACCAGCACCGGGCTCCACTAGCTGGGGAGATAATGCCACTGCCGGGGGGACACTTTGATATCGGTCCCTGCGGCCGTGCCATTAAAACCCCAACTAGTCACCCATGGCCGTGGTACCCTGGAGGAGTGGGGACCCCTTCAATCAAGGGGTCCCCCCCCTCCAGCCACCCAAGGGCCAGGGGTGAAGCCCGAGGCTGTCCCCCTCATCCAAGGGCGGCGGATGGGGGGCTGATAGCCTTGTGAGAAATTGTGAATATTGTTTTTAGTAGCAGTACTACAAGTCCCAGCAAGCCTCCTCCGCAAGCTGGTACTTGGAGAACCACAAGTACCAGCATGCGGTTGAAAACCGGGCCCGCTGGTACCTGTAGTACTACTACTAAAAAAATACCCCAATAAAAACAGGACACACACACCGTGACAGTACAACTTTATTACATACATGCACACCAACATACACACATACTTACCTATGTTCCCACGAGGCTCGGTCCTCTTCTCCATGTAGAATCCTAGGGGTACCAGTGAAAAAAATTATACTCACATAATCCAGTGTAGAATCCGACCTTTGAATAATCCACGTACTTGGCAAAAAAATAAAATGGAAACCCGACCACGCACTGAAAGGGGTCCCGACTGCCAGGACCACCCCTGACTCCTGTCAAAGAGGGTCCCTTCAGCCAATCAGGGAGCGCCACGTCGTGGCACTCTCCTGATTGGCTGTGTGCTCCTGTAGTGTCTGTCAGGCAGCACATGGCAGTGATACAATGTAGCGCCTATGCGCTCCATTGTAGCCAATGGTGGGAACTTTGCGGTCAGCGGTGAGGTTACTTTCGGTCAACCGCTGACCGCAAAGTTCCCACCATTGGCTACAATGGTACCCCGGCCAGGGGTGACTAGTTGGGGTTTTAATGGCACGGCCGCAGGGACCGATATCAAAGTGTCCCCCGGCTGTGGCATTATCTCCCCAGCTAGTGGAGCCTTGGGGTTTTAATGGCACGGCCGCAGGGACCGATATCAAAGTGTCCCCCGGCTGTGGCATTATCTCCCCAGCTAGTGGAGCCCGGTGCTGGTTTCAAAAATACGGGGGACCCCTACGCTTTTTGTCCCCCGTATTTTTTAGGGATGTGCACTTGAAATTTTTCGGGTTTTGTGTTTTGGTTTTGGGTTCGGTTCCGCGGCCGTGTTTTGGGTTCGACCGCGTTTTGGCAAAACCTCACCGAATTTTTTTTGTCGGATTCGGGTGTGTTTTGGATTCGGGTGTTTTTTCAAAAAACCCTAAAAAACAGCTTAAATCATAGAATGTGGGGGTCATTTTGATCCCAAAGTATTATTAACCTCAAAAACCATAATTTCCACTCATTTTCAGTCTATTCTGAATACCTCACACCTCACAATATTATTTTTAGTCCTAAAATTTGCACCGAGGTCGCTGAATGACTAAGCTAAGTGACCCTAGTGGCCGACACAAACACCTGGCCCATCTAGGAGTGGCACTGCAGTGTCACGCAGGATGGCCCTTCCAAAAAACACTCCCCAAACAGCACATGACGCAAAGAAGAAAAAAAGAGGCGCAATGAGGTAGCTGTGTGAGTAAGCTAAGCGACCCTAGTGGCCGACACAAACACCTGGCCCATCTAGGAGTGGCACTGCAGTGTCACGCAGGATGGCCCTTCCAAAAAACACTCCCCAAACAGCACATGACGCAAAGAAGAAAAAAAGAGGCGCAATGAGGTAGCTGTGTGAGTAAGATAAGCGACCCTAGTGGCCGACACAAACACCTGGCCCATCTAGGAGTGGCACTGCAGTGTCACGCAGGATGGCCCTTCCAAAAAACACTCCCCAAACAGCACATGACGCAAAGAAGAAAAAAAGAGGCGCAATGAGGTAGCTGTGTGAGTAAGCTAAGCGACCCTAGTGGCCGACACAAACACCTGGCCCATCTAGGAGTGGCACTGCAGTGTCACGCAGGATGGCCCTTCCAAAAAACACTCCCCAAACAGCACATGACGCAAAGAAGAAAAAAAGAGGCGCAACGAGGTAGCTGTGTGAGTAAGATAAGCGACCCTAGTGGCCGACACAAACACCTGGCCCATCTAGGAGTGTCACTGCAGTGTCACGCAGGATGGCCCTTCCAAAAAACACTCCCCAAACAGCACATGACGCAATGAAGAAAAAAAGAGGCGCAATGAGGTAGCTGTGTGAGTAAGCTAAGCGACCCTAGTGGCCGACACAAACACCTGGCCCATCTAGGAGTGGCACTGCAGTGTCACGCAGGATGGCCCTTCCAAAAAACACTCCCCAAACAGCACATGACGCAAATAAAAATGAAAGAAAAAAGAGGTGCAAGATGGAATTGTCCTTGGGCCCTCCCACCCACCCTTATGTTGTATAAACAGGACATGCACACTTTAACCAACCCATCATTTCAGTGACAGGGTCTGCCACACGACTGTGACTGAAATGACGGGTTGGTTTGGACCCCCACCGAAAAAGAAGTAATTAATCTCTCCTTGCACAAACTGGCTCTACAGAGGCAAGATGTCCACCTCATCATCATCCTCCGATATATCACCGTGTACATCCCGCTCCTCACAGATTATCAATTCGTCCCCACTGGAATCCACCATCTCAGCTCCCTGTGTACTTTGTGGAGGCAATTGCTGCTGGTCAATGTCTCCACGGAGGAATTGATTATAATTCATTTTAATGAACATCATCTTCTCCACATTTTCTGGAAGTAACCTCGTACGCAGATTGCTGACAAGGTGAGCGGCGGCACTAAACACTCTTTCGGAGTACACACTTGTGGGAGGGCAACTTAGGTAGAATAAAGCCAGTTTGTGCAAGGGCCTCCAAATTGCCTCTTTTTCCTGCCAGTATAAGTACGGACTGTCTGACGTGCCTACTTGGATGCGGTCACTCATATAATCCTCCACCATTCTTTCAATGGTGAGAGAATCATATGCAGTGACAGTAGACGACATGTCCATAATCGTTGTCAGGTCCTTCAGTCCGGACCAGATGTCAGCATCAGCAGTCGCTCCAGACTGCCCTGCATCACCGCCAGCAGGTGGGCTCGGAATTCTGAGCCTTTTCCTCGCACCCCCAGTTGCGGGAGAATTTGAAGGAGGAGATGTTGACAGGTCGCGTTCCGCTTGACTTGACAATTTTGTCACCAGCAGGTCTTTGAGCCCCAGCAGACTTGTGTCTGCCGGAAAGAGAGATCCAAGGTAGGTTTTAAATCTAGGATCGAGCACGGTGGCCAAAATGTAGTGCTCTGATTTCAACAGATTGACCACCCGTGAATCCTTGTTAAGCGAATTAAGGGCTCCATCCACAAGTCCCACATGCCTAGCGGAATCGCTCCCTTTTAGCTCCTCCTTCAATGCCTCCAGCTTCTTCTGCAAAAGCCTGATGAGGGGAATGACCTGACTCAGGCTGGCAGTGTCTGAACTGACTTCACGTGTGGCAAGTTCAAAAGGTTGCAGAACCTTGCACAACGTTGAAATCATTCTCCACTGCGCTTGAGACAGGTACATTCCACCTCCTATATCGTGCTCAATTGTATAGGCTTGAATGGCCTTTTGCTGCTCCTCCAACCTCTGAAGCATATAGAGGGTTGAATTCCACCTCGTTACCACTTCTTGCTTCAGATGATGGCAGGGCAGGTTCAGGCGTTTTTGGTGGTGCTCCAGTCTTCTGTACGTGGTGCCTGTACGCCGAAAGTGTCCCGCAATTATTCTGGCCACCGACAGCATCTCTTGCACGCCCCTGTCGTTTTTTAAAAAATTCTGCACCACCAAATTCAAGGTATGTGCAAAACATGGGACGTGCTGGAATTTGGCCATATTTAATGCACACACAATATTGCTGGCGTTGTCCGATGCCACAAATCCACAGGAGAGTCCAATTGGGGTAAGCCATTCCGCGATGATCTTCCTCAGTTGCCGTAAGAGGTTTTCAGCTGTGTGCGTATTCTGGAAACCGGTGATACAAAGCGTAGCCTGCCTAGGAAAGAGTTGGCGTTTGCGAGATGCTGCTACTGGTGCCGCCGCTGCTGTTCTTGCGGCGGGAGTCCATACATCTACCCAGTGGGCTGTCACAGTCATATAGTCCTGACCCTGCCCTGCTCCACTTGTCCACATGTCCGTGGTTAAGTGGACATTGGGTACAACTGCATTTTTTAGGACACTGGTGAGTCTTTTTCTGACGTCCGTGTATATTCTCGGTATCGCCTGCCTAGAGAAGTGGAACCTAGATGGTATTTGGTAACGGGGGCACACTACCTCAAGAAATTGTCTAGTTCCCTGTGAACTAACGGCGGATACCGGACGCACGTCTAACACCAACATAGTTGTCAAGGCCTCAGTTATCCACTTTGCAACAGGATGACTGCTGTGATATTTCATCTTCCTCACAAAGGACTGTTGGACAGTCAATTGCTTGGTGGAAGTAGTAAAAGTGGGCTTACGAATTCCCCTCTGGGATGACCATCGACTCCCAGCAGCAACAACAGCAGCGCCAGCAGCAGTAGGCGTTACACGCAAGGATGCATCGGAGGAATCCCAGGCAGGAGAGGACTCGTCAGAATTGCCAGTGACATGGCCTGCAGGACTATTGGCATTCCTGGGGAAGGAGGAAATTGACACTGAGGGAGTTGGTGGGGTGGTTTGCGTGAGCTTGGTTACAAGAGGAAGGGATTTACTGGTCAGTGGACTGCTTCCGCTGTCGCCCAAAGTTTTTGAACTTGTCACTGACTTATTATGAATGCGCTACAGGTGACGTATAAGGGAGGATGTTCCGAGGTGGTTAACGTCCTTACCCCTACTTATTACAGCTTGACAAAGGCAACACACGGCTTGACAAATGTTGTCCGCATTTCTGGTGAAATACTTCCACACCGAAGAGCTGATTTTTTTGGTATTTTCACCAGGCATGTCAACGGCCCTATTCCTCCCACGGACAACAGGTGTCTCCCCGGGTGCCTGACTTAAACAAACCACCTCACCATCAGAATCCTCCTTGTCAATTTCCTCCCCAGCGCCAGCAACACCCATATCCTCCTCATCCTGGTGTACTTCAACACTGACATCTTCAATCTGACTATCAGGAACTGGACTGCGGGTGCTCCTTCCAGCACTTGCAGGGGGCGTGCAAATGGTGGAAGGCGCATGCTCTTCACGTCCAGTGTTGGGAAGGTCAGGCATCGCAACCGACACAATTGGACTCTCCTTGTGGATTTGGGATTTTGAAGAACGCACAGTTCTTTGCGGTGCTTTTGCCAGCTTGAGTCTTTTCAGTTTTCTAGCGAGAGGCTGAGTGCTTCCATCCTCATGTGAAGCTGAACCACTAGCCATGAACATAGGCCAGGGCCTCAGCCGTTCCTTGCCACTCCGTGTGGTAAATGGCATATTGGCAAGTTTACGCTTCTCCTCCGACAATTTTATTTTAGATTTTGGAGTCCTTTTTTTACTGATATTTTGTGTTTTGGATTTTACATGCTCTGTACTATGACATTGGGCATCGGCCTTGGCAGACGACGTTGCTGGCATTTCATCGTCTCGGCCATGACTAGTGGCAGCAGCTTCAGCACGAGGTGGAAGTGGATCTTGATCTTTCCCTAATTTTGGAACCTCAACATTTTTGTTCTCCATATTTTAATAGGCACAACTAAAAGACACAGAGGTAGCTACAGCCGTGGACTACCGTACTGTGTCTGCTGCTAATATAGATTGGATGATAATGAGATGAAATCAATATATATATATATAATATCACTAGTACTGCAGCCGGACAGGTATATATATTTATTATGTAATGACTGATGACGGACCTGCTGGACACTGTCAGCTCAGCAGCACCGCAGACTGCTACAGTAAGCTACTATAGTAGTATGTATAAAGAAGAGAAAAAAAAAAACCACGGGTAGGTGGTATACAATTATGGATGGACGAGCGACTGCCGACACAGAGGTAGCTACAGCCGTGGACTACCGTACTGTGTCTGCTGCTAATATAGACTGGATGATAATGAGATGAAATCAATATATATATATATATATATATATATACAAACAGAGAACCCAGCACTCACCAAAGTAAACTCACTTATCCTCAACAATTCAATAAATAAATGATGGGGGTTTAGTTGGTGGATTGGCCAATGCACGGAAGCCTGTATACCGATTCAAGGTACCCCACCTTCATACAGGTCCTACACTATCACAGAGTCTTAAAACCTGACTACCACACTGCTGCATCATCTGCCTGCTAGATGTAATGTGTACCTGCCACAGACTATATGGCTTTTAAAGGCACACTAGTCACCTATTGCACTGGCTCAAAGATGATTGCTAAAAAACAGCTGAGACAGGTTCAGGATAATGCCCCGCTTCTGGTGCGGTGAGTGCTGTGGTTTTTACTCTGTGTGTATATGAAGGGGTTAATCTATGGTTAGCTCTTATTAACCGTGGCCACTAGCTTTCTCATGCACCCCTGTGTGGACTTCATTATCCTGAACCTGTCTCAGCTGTTTTTTAGCAATCATCTTTGAGCCAGTGCAATAGGTGACTAGTGTGCCTTTAAAAGCCATATAGTCTGTGGCAGGTACACATTACATCTAGCAGGCAGATGATGCAGCAGTGTGGTAGTCAGGTTTTAAGACTCTGTGATAGTGTAGGACCTGTATGAAGGTGGGGTACCTTGAATCGGTATACAGGCTTCCGTGCATTGGCCAATCCACCAACTAAACCCCCATCATTTATTTATTGAATTGTTGAGGATAAGTGAGTTTACTTTGGTGAGTGCTGGGTTCTCTGTTTGTATTTATTAGAGCGATGTGGTCATGGGCTACATGCACCCCGCCCTGTGAGTGGTAAGTACAGCTGTGTACCCCGCTTCTGTGGTGGAGAGTGCAGTGTTACATGCACCCCACCCTGTGAGTGGTAAGTGCATAGCTGTGCCCCGCTTCTGGTGCGGTGAGTGCTGTGGTTTTTACTCTGTGTGTATATGAAGGGGTTAATCTATGGTTAGCTCTTATTAACCGTGGCCACTAGCTTTCTCATGCACCCCTGTGTGGACTTCATTATCCTGAACCTGTCTCAGCTGTTTTTTAGCAATCATCTTTGAGCCAGTGCAATAGGTGACTAGTGTGCCTTTAAAAGCCATATAGTCTGTGGCAGGTACACATTACATCTAGCAGGCAGATGATGCAGCAGTGTGGTAGTCAGGTTTTAAGACTCTGTGATAGTGTAGGACCTGTATGAAGGTGGGGTACCTTGAATCGGTATACAGGCTTCCGTGCATTGGCCAATCCACCAACTAAACCCCCATCATTTATTTATTGAATTGTTGAGGATAAGTGAGTTTACTTTGGTGAGTGCTGGGTTCTCTGTTTGTATTTATTAGAGCGATGTGGTCATGGGCTACATGCACCCCGCCCTGTGAGTGGTAAGTACAGCTGTGTACCCCGCTTCTGTGGTGGAGAGTGCAGTGTTACATGCACCCCACCCTGTGAGTGGTAAGTGCATAGCTGTGCCCCGCTTCTGGTGCGGTGAGTGCTGTGGTTTTTACTCTGTGTGTATATGAAGGGGTTAATCTATGGTTAGCTCTTATTAACCGTGGCCACTAGCTTTCTCATGCACCCCTGTGTGGACTTCATTATCCTGAACCTGTCTCAGCTGTTTTTTAGCAATCATCTTTGAGCCAGTGCAATAGGTGACTAGTGTGCCTTTAAAAGCCATATAGTCTGTGGCAGGTACACATTACATCTAGCAGGCAGATGATGCAGCAGTGTGGTAGTCAGGTTTTAAGACTCTGTGATAGTGTAGGACCTGTATGAAGGTGGGGTACCTTGAATCGGTATACAGGCTTCCGTGCATTGGCCAATCCACCAACTAAACCCCCATCATTTATTTATTGAATTGTTGAGGATAAGTGAGTTTACTTTGGTGAGTGCTGGGTTCTCTGTTTGTATTTATTAGAGCGATGTGGTCATGGGCTACATGCACCCCGCCCTGTGAGTGGTAAGTACAGCTGTGTACCCCGCTTCTGTGGTGGAGAGTGCAGTGTTACATGCACCCCACCCTGTGAGTGGTAAGTGCATAGCTGTGCCCCGCTTCTGGTGCGGTGAGTGCTGTGGTTTTTACTCTGTGTGTATATATATATATATATATAATATCACTAGTGCTGCAGCCGGACAGGTATATATATTTATTATGTAATGACTGATGACGGACCTGCTGGACACTGTCAGCTCAGCAGCACCGCAGACTGCTACAGTAAGCTACTATAGTATGTATAAAGAAGAAAGAAAAAAAAAAAACCACGGGTAGGTGGTATACAATTATGGATGGACGAGCGACTGCCGACACAGAGGTAGCTACAGCCGTGGACTACCGTACTGTGTCTGCTGCTAATATAGACTGGATGATAATGAGATGAAATCAATATATATATATATAATATCACACTAGTACTGCAGCCGGACAGGTAGATATATTTATTATGTAATGACTGATGACGGACCTGCTGGACACTGTCAGCTCAGCAGCACCGCAGACTGCTACAGTAAGCTACTATAGTAGTATGTATAAAGAAGAAAGAAAAAAAAAACACGGTTAGGTGGTATACAATTATGGATGGACGAGCGACTGCCGACACAGAGGTAGCTACAGCCGTGGACTACCGTACTGTGTCTGCTGCTAATATAGACTGGATGATAATGAGATGAAATCAATATATATATATATAATATCACTAGTACTGCAGCCGGACAGGTATATATATTTATTATGTAATGACTGATGACGGACCTGCTGGACACTGTCAGCTCAGCAGCACCGCAGACTGCTACAGTAAGCTACTATAGTAGTATGTATAAAGAAGAAAGAAAAAAAAAAAACACGGGCAGGTGGTATACAATTATGGATGGACGAGCGACTGCCGACACAGAGGTAGCTACAGCCGTGGACTACCGTACTGTGTCTGCTGCTAATATAGACTGGATGATAATGAGATGAAATCAATATATATATATATATAATATCACTAGTACTGCAGCCGGACAGGTATATATATTTATTATGTAATGACTGATGACGGACCTGCTGGACACTGTCAGCTCAGCAGCACCGCAGACTGCTACAGTAAGCTACTATAGTAGTATGTATAAAGAAGAAAGGAAAAAAAAACCCACGGGTAGGTGGTATACAATTATGGATGGACGAGCGACTGCCGACACAGAGGTAGCTACAGCCGTGGACTACCGTACTGTGTCTGCTGCTAATATAGATTGGATGATAATGAGATGAAATCAATATATATATATATAATATCACACTAGTACTGCAGCCGGACAGGTAGATATATTTATTATGTAATGACTGATGACGGACCTGCTGGACACTGTCAGCTCAGCAGCACCGCAGACTGCTACAGTAAGCTACTATAGTAGTATGTATAAAGAAGAAAGAAAAACAAACAAACCACGGTTAGGTGGTATACAATTATGGATGGACGAGCGACTGCCGACACAGAGGTAGCTACAGCCGTGGACTACCGTACTGTGTCTGCTGCTAATATAGACTGGATGATAATGAGATGAAATCAATATATATATATATAATATCACTAGTACTGCAGCCGGACAGGTATATATATTTATTATGTAATGACTGATGACGGACCTGCTGGACACTGTCAGCTCAGCAGCACCGCAGACTGCTACAGTAAGCTACTATAGTAGTATGTATAAAGAAGAAAGAAAAAAAAAAAACACGGGTAGGTGGTATACAATTATGGATGGACGAGCGACTGCCGACACAGAGGTAGCTACAGCCGTGGACTACCGTACTGTGTCTGCTGCTAATATAGACTGGATGATAATGAGATGAAATCAATATATATATATATAATATCACTAGTACTGCAGCCGGACAGGTATATATATTTATTATGTAATGACTGATGACGGACCTGCTGGACACTGTCAGCTCAGCAGCACCGCAGACTGCTACAGTAAGCTACTATAGTAGTATGTATAAAGAAGAAAGAAAAAAAAAACCACGGGTAGGTGGTATACAATATTATATATATATATTATATACAATTTTATATATATATATATATATATATATATATTTGCCAAATTCACGGCACTCCCAATTCCCAAATACTTGTAGAACCCACAGGATATGGCCGGTGCCCTCCCTGGTTACAGCGAGCGCTGTGTCCAATGTAGCATGCAGAGTTGGGCGGCACTCGCGGCGCAGGAAAAAACAGACAGGCAAGTCTGGAAGTTGCAGTCAACGTTTCAATGTGTATTATAACATCCTGACGAAAATGTTATAATACACATTGAAACGTTGACTGCAACTTCCAGACTTGCCTGTCTGTTTTTTCCTGCGCCGCGAGTGCCGCCCAACTCTGCATGCTATATATATATATATATATATATATATATATTAAACTCACTGGTGGTGATTATTAAACTGGTGGTCAGGTCACTGGTCAGTGGTCACACTATCAGCAACTTGCAAGTAGTACTCCTAAGCAGACAATCACAATATATATTATACTGGTGGTCAGTGTGGTCACAATGGCAGTGTGGCACTCTGGCAGCAAAAGTGTGCACTGTACGTTATATGTACTCCTGAGTCCTGCTCTCAGACTCTAACTGCTCCCCACTGTCAGTGTCTCCCCCACAAGTCAGATAATACAGTCACACTATCTATCACTTCAGCAAGTAACTACTAGTACTCCTCCTAATGCTCCCCAAAATTACTACTGTGTCTCTCTCTACTGTCTCACTCTCTTCTCTATAAACGGAGAGGACGCCAGCCACATCCTCTCCCTATGAATCTCAATGCACGTGTGAAAATGACGGCGACGCGCGGCTCCTTATATAGAATCCGAGTCTCGCGATAGAATCCGAGCCTCGCGAGAATCCGACAGCGGGATGATGACGTTTGGGCGCGCTCGGGTTAACCGAGCAAGGCGGGAAGATCCGAGTCGCTCGGCCCCGTGTGAAAAAAACTGAAGTTCGGGCGGGTTCGGATTCCGAGGAACCGAACCCGCTCATCCCTAGTATTTTTGGAACCAGGACCAGGCGCAGAGCCCGTTGCTGGTTGATTAAATATGGGGGAACCCCTGTCATTTCCCCCCCCATATTTTTTCAACCAGGACCGGCTCAAAGAGCCCGAGGCTGGTTATGCTTAGGAGGGGGGACCCCACGCAATTTTTTTTTCAGATTTTACACTAAACAGACCCTTTCCCATAGATAACCATGCACAGATCGCACTGATCCGTGCATGGTTATCCAAACTCGACTGGAAAAAGCAGGTCTATTTTATTGCTGCTTTTTTTAACGAATCGAAAAAAAACAGACCCGCACTTGAGCACTCAGAAACTAACACCCAAATACGAATGAATAGTGAATGCCCGTATTCTATGAAATAACAGCCGCATTTGACCGATGGTCTATTCATTCGTATTTCTGAACGTTGTCATTCAAACCATTACGAATAGACCAAACACTGCCGAGATTGGTGCTTAGTGAATTCCCGGATTGGGACTTAGAAAAAAAACACAAATCGGACAAACTCGGATTCTTAGTAAATACTGGCCTATATTGGAGTTCATTTTTATAACCTATGAAAGTTTTTTTTTTCTGTGTGTGATTTAAAGATTGTGTTACAAAATAATTTTGTTATATAGAGAGGTTTATTTTGAGGTACAACAACTATTTACATGAACGTTTATTTATATTTAATTATATTTAATTGCCATTTCCAGTGACATCTACTGAAACTGACGCTAAGATATCCTTGGTATTATCAGCTTCAGTAATCTGTTGTTGGAGGCATTATACAGATGGTCCATGAGCCAATTGCCATCAGGGCTCACAGTAAAGAGGCAGAGCCGTTTTGTGCTCTGCAGTTCTGGATCATTTACATGTGTGGGCAGGAGGAGTGTTGCTTGTTTGGAACAATCAGAGAATATTTTTGTTTGCATTTCAGTTTGCTAATTAGAATATCATTTATAATTATTTCAGTACTGCTGTGTTCTAGCCTCGCATATTTCCTTTTATCATCTTTGTTTAGTGTTTATTGTGGACATTTCTGAGCATAATGAAAGCTTCACATCTGAGTTTAATTGTGAAACAAATGCTGTATACTTGTAGAGATATTTAATATGATTTTCATTCAGATTACTATGCCATTAGTGGGGGAGTGTAACTCATCTGTATAATCACTGATTATTGTCTATGACGCTGATTAATACACTATTTTCATGCAGTGAGAGTTATCCTTTACAACAGGGGTGGGGAACCTTTTTTCTATCAAGGGCCATTTGGATATTTATAAAATCCTTTGGGGGCCATACAAAAATTATCAACTTAAAAATGAGCCTGCCCCCAGTAGATATGCCCCCAGTAGTTATGCCCCAGTCGATATGCCCCCAGTCAGTAGTTATGCCCCCAGTCAGTAGTTATGCCCCCATTAGATATACCCCCAGTCACTTGTTATGCCCCATTAGATATGCCCTGTTAGTTGTCATGCCCCAATAGATATGCCCCCTAGTAGCGACGCTTACACACACACACACATTAAAAGAAAAAAAACATAATACTCACCAGCCCCGCTCCTGCTTCCGGACCGTTGCCCTCCGCCTGGCCGCTCGCTCCTCAGAACTATGGGAGAGAAGTCATGACATCTCTCCCATAACACCGCACAGCCGCACACACACACTGCCAGAGCCGGAGCTCAGGAGTGAGCTCCTCCCTCCGGCTGCTGCTGAGGGGAAGAAGCCAGGCGCCCACTAGTAACAAAATCTCAGCGGGCGCCTGGCTAGGTGAGCCTGGCCGGGCTGGATCAAGTGGCTCTGCGAGCCTTATACGGTCCTCGGGCCTGAGGTTCCCCACCCCTGCTTTACAAGATGCTATTCTCTCAGTATATCTTTCCTTTTAATACATGCGCTGTGCTGTGGGTCAGGTATCTGTTCCCCCACACATCATAGCCATCTTCCGTTATTCCCTAACTGCCCCACTTCTCCTTACAACCCCCCCTCTCCCCCACATATCCCGTCATCTCCAGCTCTCCCCTCTACTATGCATGCTTGGCTGGTCAGTTTTGAAGTATATGAAAGTGCCTGGGGTGTTATTGTCAATGTGGGTGACTATTGCATACCTCCCATCTGTCCCGATTCCAGCGGGAACAGTACCGCTATTCAGACACTGTCCCACCCGCGGGTCGCAGTGTGCCGCGTGCGGAGGAAGGTTGGGAGAGCCTGTGATCACCGCTGCTCTGTCCTGCAAAGCAGCCGGTGATCACTGAATTAGATGTCGTGCGCATGCACACAGCATCTAAACATTGCGGGGAGTGAGGCGTGAGCTGCCCAGCTGCTCAGGGAGCACTGGGCATGCCCCCAAAATGAGGAAAACCGGGTCGTGCGGTGAGGCCCCGTTCTGTATGTCACTTTTTTGCCTCTTCTTCTGAAGCTCCGCCTTTTCCGGCTGCACCTCAGGCACGGCAGATCCCAAATCAAAAGATTGAAAAGTTGGGAGGTACAGTATGCTATTGCTGTATGTGGGGTAAAGTTTAGTGTTATGTGGTGATATATTTTTCATTAAAATTATGGACTGGTGGAAGTATTTAGTGGTGAATTTCACATTAGGCACATGCCTCGGGGCGGCACTTGGATGATTTTGTTGGTACTGTCAGCCCGAAAAGTACCAGTACCTGCAAAATATTTCCAATATACTGTACAATGTGCCATCTTGAAAGGAGTGTAAAAGGGTAGGACCTGTTCTTACTGCCCCTGTAAGCTGTCCTACTTAGTAACTATGTATACATAATTAAAAATAAAAAGATGTCATAGTCAGTGGCTTTTTTTTTTAAATAATTCTATAAAATTGACTATCATCTAATGGGGGCTTATAACCAATAAAAAAATAATAAAATTAGGCAGGGGGGTGGGTGTGGGGGGGGGGGTTTTGGGGGCAGTTGGGGGGGGGGGGGGGAGGGTGGACGTTACTGTTGTGCTTAGGAGTGCCCTCACCCCTAAATCCGCGCCTGGGAGTATTAATGTTTTTTGATGGCTCTTTATTAAATGTGAGGTAAGTGGGGCTTTTATTATATAATAGGGCTTATTGGGTTATTCAATGAATGGGCTTATTGAGAATAAGAGACCTTTTTATTAAATGTCAATGCTAATACTTTAATGTTAGTTGTTTATTGGAGGAAGGAGCCATAATGAATGCTATTAACATAATGCTGAGGCGCATTGGGGGACAAGAGGCATATTCAAGGCTATTTTTCAGCAGGAACCAGCAGGAACTCATTTCCCGAACCTCTCATTAATTTTGGCGTAATCAGGAACTGGGTTCCTGAACCTGTCCTGGGCCAAAATGTACCATATGATACGTTTTATTTTAATGTCCATTTTAAGTGCCTTCTTTTATAAAAACTATCTATCTATCTATCTATCTATCTATCTATCTATCTATCTATCTATCTATCTATCTATCTATCTATCTATCTATCTATCTATCTATCTATCTATCCTGAGCCTATTTTTCGGGAAAAATAGTACTGGGGCATATTTAATAGAGATGAGCGGGTTCGGTTTCTCTGAATCCGAACCCGCCAGAACTTCATGTTTTTTTTCACGGGTCCGAGCGACTCGGATCTTCCCGCCTTGCTCGGTTAACCCGAGCGCGCCCGAACGTCATCATGACGCTGTCGGATTCTCGCGAGGCTCGGATTCTATCGCGAGACTCGGATTCTATATAAGGAGCCGCGCGTCGCCGCCATTTTCACACGTGCATTGAGATTGATAGGGAGAGGACGTGGCTGGCGTCCTCTCCGTTTAGAATAGATTAGAGAGACACTTGATTTACTAATTTTGGGGAGCATTAGGAGTACTCAGTACAGTGCAGAGTTTTGCTGATAGTGACCAGTGACACTGACCACCAGTTTTATTTATAATCCGTTCTCTGCCTGAAAAAAGCGATACACAGCACACAGTGACTCAGTCACATACCATATCTGTGTGCACTGCTCAGGCTCAGGCCAGTGTGCTGCATCATCTATTATCTATATATAAATAATATTATATATATCTGTCTGACTGCTCAGCTCACACAGCTTATAATTGTGGGGGAGACTGGGGAGCACTACTGCAGTGCCAGTTATAGGTTATAGCAGGAGCCAGGAGTACATAATATATTATATAGTGAGTGACCACCAGACACACAGTGCAGTTTATTTAATATATCCGTTCTCTGCCTGAAAAAAGCGATACACACAGTGACTCAGTCAGTCACATACCATATCTGTGTGCACTGCTCAGGCTCAGGCCAGTGTGCTGCATCATCTATATATATTATATATCTGTCTGACTGCTCAGCTCACACAGCTTATAATTGTGGGGGAGACTGGGGAGCACTACTGCAGTGCCAGTTATAGGTTATAGCAGGAGCCAGGAGTACATAATATTATATTAAAATTAAACAGTGCACACTTTTGCTGCAGGAGTGCCACTGCCAGTGTGACTAGTGACCAGTGACCTGACCACCAGTATATATAATATTAGTAGTATACTATCTCTTTATCAACCAGTCTATATTAGCAGCAGACACAGTACAGTGCGGTAGTTCACGGCTGTGGCTACCTCTGTGTCGGCACTCGGCAGCCCGTCCATAATTGTATATACCACCTAACCGTGGTTTTTTTTTCTTTCTTTATACATACATACTAGTTACGAGTATACTATCTCTTTATCAACCAGTCTATATATTAGCAGCAGACACAGTACAGTGCGGTAGTTCACGGCTGTGGCTACCTCTGTGTCGGCACTCGGCAGCCCGTCCATAATTGTATATACCACCTAACCGTGGTTTTTTTTTCTTTCTTTATACATACATACTAGTTACGAGTATACTATCTCTTTATCAACCAGTCTATATATTAGCAGCAGACACAGTACAGTGCGGTAGTTCACGGCTGTGGCTACCTCTGTGTCGGCACTCGGCAGCCCGTCCATAATTGTATATACCACCTAACCGTGGTTTTTTTTTCTTTCTTTATACATACATACTAGTTACGAGTATACTATCTCTTTATCAACCAGTCTATATATTAGCAGCAGACACAGTACAGTGCGGTAGTTCACGGCTGTGGCTACCTCTGTGTCGGCACTCGGCAGCCCGTCCATAATTGTATATACCACCTAACCGTGGTTTTTTTTTCTTTCTTTATACATACATACTAGTTACGAGTATACTATCTCTTTATCAACCAGTCTATATATTAGCAGCAGACACAGTACAGTGCGGTAGTTCACGGCTGTGGCTACCTCTGTGTCGGCACTCGGCAGCCCGTCCATAATTGTATATACCACCTAACCGTGGTTTTTTTTTCTTTCTTTATACATACATACTAGTTACGAGTATACTATCTCTTTATCAACCAGTCTATATATTAGCAGCAGACACAGTACAGTGCGGTAGTTCACGGCTGTGGCTACCTCTGTGTCGGCACTCGGCAGCCCGTCCATAATTGTATATACCACCTAACCGTGGTTTTTTTTTCTTTCTTTATACATACATACTAGTTACGAGTATACTATCTCTTTATCAACCAGTCTATATATTAGCAGCAGACACAGTACAGTGCGGTAGTTCACGGCTGTGGCTACCTCTGTGTCGGCACTCGGCAGCCCGTCCATAATTGTATATACCACCTAACCGTGGTTTTTTTTTCTTTCTTTATACATACATACTAGTTACGAGTATACTATCTCTTTATCAACCAGTCTATATATTAGCAGCAGACACAGTACAGTGCGGTAGTTCACGGCTGTGGCTACCTCTGTGTCGGCACTCGGCAGCCCGTCCATAATTGTATATACCACCTAACCGTGGTTTTTTTTTCTTTCTTTATACATACATACTAGTTACGAGTATACTATCTCTTTATCAACCAGTCTATATATTAGCAGCAGACACAGTACAGTGCGGTAGTTCACGGCTGTGGCTACCTCTGTGTCGGCACTCGGCAGCCCGTCCATAATTGTATACTAGTATCCAATCCATCCATCTCCATTGTTTACCTGAGGTGCCTTTTAGTTGTGCCTATTAAAATATGGAGAACAAAAATGTTGAGGTTCCAAAATTAGGGAAAGATCAAGATCCACTTCCACCTCGTGCTGAAGCTGCTGCCACTAGTCATGGCCGAGACGATGAAATGCCAGCAACGTCGTCTGCCAAGGCCGATGCCCAATGTCATAGTACAGAGCATGTCAAATCCAAAACACCAAATATCAGTAAAAAAAGGACTCCAAAACCTAAAATAAAATTGTCGGAGGAGAAGCGTAAACTTGCCAATATGCCATTTACCACACGGAGTGGCAAGGAACGGCTGAGGCCCTGGCCTATGTTCATGGCTAGTGGTTCAGCTTCACATGAGGATGGAAGCACTCAGCCTCTCGCTAGAAAAATGAAAAGACTCAAGCTGGCAAAAGCAGCACAGCAAAGAACTGTGCATTCTTCGAAATCCCAAATCCACAAGGAGAGTCCAATTGTGTCGGTTGCGATGCCTGACCTTCCCAACACTGGACGTGAAGAGCATGCGCCTTCCACCATTTGCACGCCCCCTGCAAGTGCTGGAAGGAGCACCCGCAGTCCAGTTCCTGATAGTCAGATTGAAGATGTCAGTGTTGAAGTACACCAGGATGAGGAGGATATGGGTGTTGCTGGCGCTGGGGAGGAAATTGACCAGGAGGATTCTGATGGTGAGGTGGTTTGTTTAAGTCAGGCACCCGGGGAGACACCTGTTGTCCGTGGGAGGAATATGGCCGTTGACATGCCAGGTGAAAATACCAAAAAAATCAGCTCTTCGGTGTGGAGGTATTTCACCAGAAATGCGGACAACAGGTGTCAAGCCGTGTGTTCCCTTTGTCAAGCTGTAATAAGTAGGGGTAAGGACGTTAACCACCTCGGAACATCCTCCCTTATACGTCACCTGCAGCGCATTCATAATAAGTCAGTGACAAGTTCAAAAACTTTGGGTGACAGCGGAAGCAGTCCACTGACCAGTAAATCCCTTCCTCTTGTAACCAAGCTCACGCAAACCACCCCACCAACTCCCTCAGTGTCAATTTCCTCCTTCCCCAGGAATGCCAATAGTCCTGCAGGCCATGTCACTGGCAATTCTGACGAGTCCTCTCCTGCCTGGGATTCCTCCGATGCATCCTTGCGTGTAACGCCTACTGCTGCTGGCGCTGCTGTTGTTGCCGCTGGGAGTCGATGGTCATCCCAGAGGGGAAGTCGTAAGCCCACTTGTACTACTTCCAGTAAGCAATTGACTGTTCAACAGTCCTTTGCGAGGAAGATGAAATATCACAGCAGTCATCCTACTGCAAAGCGGATAACTGAGTCCTTGACAACTATGTTGGTGTTAGACGTGCGTCCGGTATCCGCCGTTAGTTCACAGGGAACTAGACAATTTATTGAGGCAGTGTGCCCCCGTTACTAAATACCATCTAGGTTCCACTTCTCTAGGCAGGCGATACCGAGAATGTACACGGACGTCAGAAAAAGACTCACCAGTGTCCTAAAAAATGCAGTTGTACCCAATGTCCACTTAACCACGGACATGTGGACAAGTGGAGCAGGGCAGGGTCAGGACTATATGACTGTGACAGCCCACTGGGTAGATGTATGGACTCCCGCCGCAAGAACAGCAGCGGCGGCACCAGTAGCAGCATCTCGCAAACGCCAACTCTTTCCTAGGCAGGCTACGCTTTGTATCACCGCTTTCCAGAATACGCACACAGCTGAAAACCTCTTACGGCAACTGAGGAAGATCATCGCGGAATGGCTTACCCCAATTGGACTCTCCTGTGGATTTGTGGCATCGGACAACGCCAGCAATATTGTGTGTGCATTAAATATGGGCAAATTCCAGCACGTCCCATGTTTTGCACATACCTTGAATTTGGTGGTGCAGAATTTTTTAAAAAACGACAGGGGCGTGCAAGAGATGCTGTCGGTGGCCAGAAGAATTGCGGGACACTTTCGGCGTACAGGCACCACGTACAGAAGACTGGAGCACCACCAAAAACTACTGAACCTGCCCTGCCATCATCTGAAGCAAGAAGTGGTAACGAGGTGGAATTCAACCCTCTATATGCTTCAGAGGTTGGAGGAGCAGCAAAAGGCCATTCAAGCCTATACAATTGAGCACGATATAGTAGGTGGAATGCACCTGTCTCAAGTGCAGTGGAGAATGATTTCAACGTTGTGCAAGGTTCTGATGCCCTTTGAACTTGCCACACGTGAAGTCAGTTCAGACACTGCCAGCCTGAGTCAGGTCATTCCCCTCATCAGGCTTTTGCAGAAGAAGCTGGAGGCATTGAAGAAGGAGCTAAAAGGGAGCGATTCCGCTAGGCATGTGGGACTTGTGGATGCAGCCCTTAATTCGCTTAACAAGGATTCACGGGTGGTCAATCTGTTGAAATCAGAGCACTACATTTTGGCCACCGTGCTCGATCCTAGATTTAAAGCCTACCTTGGATCTCTCTTTCCGGCAGACACAGGTCTGCTGGGGTTGAAAGACCTGCTGGTGACAAAATTGTCAAGTCAAGCGGAACGCGACCTGTCAACATCTCCTCCTTCACATTCTCCCGCAACTGGGGGTGCGAGGAAAAGGCTCAGAATTCCGAGCCCACCCGCTGGCGGTGATGCAGGGCAGTCTGGAGCGACTGCTGATGCTGACATCTGGTCCGGACTGAAGGACCTGACAACGATTACGGACATGTCGTCTACTGTCACTGCATATGATTCTCTCAACATTGATAGAATGGTGGAGGATTATATGAGTGACCGCATCCAAGTAGGCACGTCACACAGTCCGTACTTATACTGGCAGGAAAAAGAGGCAATTTGGAGGCCCTTGCACAAACTGGCTTTATTCTACCTAAGTTGCCCTCCCACAAGTGTGTACTCCGAAAGAGTGTTTAGTGCCGCCGCTCACCTTGTCAGCAATCGGCGTACGAGGTTACATCCAGAAAATGTGGAGAAGATGATGTTCATTAAAATGAATTATAATCAATTCCTCCGCGGAGACATTGACCAGCAGCAATTGCCTCCACAAAGTACACAGGGAGCTGAGATGGTGGATTCCAGTGGGGACGAATTGATAATCTGTGAGGAGGGGGATGTACACGGTGATATATCGGAGGGTGAAGATGAGGTGGACATCTTGCCTCTGTAGAGCCAGTTTGTGCAAGGAGAGATTAATTGCTTCTTTTTTGGGGGGGGTCCAAACCAACCCGTCATATCAGTCACAGTCGTGTGGCAGACCCTGTCACTGAAATGATGGGTTGGTTAAAGTGTGCATGTCCTGTTTTGTTTATACAACATAAGGGTGGGTGGGAGGGCCCAAGGACAATTCCATCTTGCACCTCTTTTTTCTTTTCTTTTTCTTTGCATCATGTGCTGATTGGGGAGGGTTTTTTGGAAGGGACATCCTGCGTGACACTGCAGTGCCACTCCTAGATGGGCCCGGTGTTTGTGTCGGCCACTAGGGTCGCTAATCTTACTCACACAGTCAGCTACCTCATTGCGCCTCTTTTTTTCTTTGCGTCATGTGCTGTTTGGGGAGGGTTTTTTGGAAGGGACATCCTGCGTGACACTGCAGTGCCACTCCTAGATGGGCCCGGTGTTTGTGTCGGCCACTAGGGTCGCTAATCTTACTCACACAGCTACCTCATTGCGCCTCTTTTTTTCTTTGCGTCATGTGCTGTTTGGGGAGGGTTTTTTGGAAGGGACATCCTGCGTGACACTGCAGTGCCACTCCTAGATGGGCCCGGTGTTTGTGTCGGCCACTAGGGTCGCTAATCTTACTCACACAGCTACCTCATTGCGCCTCTTTTTTTCTTTGCGTCATGTGCTGTTTGGGGAGGGTTTTTTGGAAGGGCCATCCTGCGTGACACTGCAGTGCCACTCCTAGATGGGCCCGGTGTTTGTGTCGGCCACTAGGGTCGCTAATCTTACTCACACAGCTACCTCATTGCGCCTCTTTTTTTCTTTGTGTCATGTGCTGTTTGGGGAGGGTTTTTTGGAAGGGCCATCCTGCGTGACACTGCAGTGCCACTCCTAGATGGGCCCGGTGTTTGTGTCGGCCACTAGGGTCGCTAATCTTACTCACACAGCTACCTCATTGCGCCTCTTTTTTTCTTTGCGTCATGTGCTGTTTGGGGAGGGTTTTTTGGAAGGGACATCCTGCGTGACACTGCAGTGCCACTCCTAGATGGGCCCGGTGTTTGTGTCGGCCACTAGGGTCGCTTATCTTACTCACACAGCGACCTCGGTGCAAATTTTAGGACTAAAAATAATATTGTGAGGTGTGAGGTATTCAGAATAGACTGAAAATGAGTGTAAATTATGGTTTTTGAGGTTAATAATACTTTGGGATCAAAATGACCCCCAAATTCTATGATTTAAGCTGTTTTTTAGTGTTTTTGGAAAAAAACACCCGAATCCAAAACACACCCGAATCCGACAAAAAAAATTCGGTGAGGTTTTGCCAAAACGCGTTCGAACCCAAAACACGGCCGCGGAACCGAACCCAAAACCAAAACACAAAACCCGAAAAATTTCAGGCGCTCATCTCTAATATTTAATACATGCAATTACTGTTGATTTAATATCTATGATTGCTGGGGAGAGGGATGCAAAGGGTGTTCGTGTGTTGCTTAACTGACCAGGAGTAACCATTCGTTTTCCAAATAGTGCATAAGAATTCCAAGATCTGGCCAAGCTGTAACTGTGCTCCAGCAGTAACCCCAGCATCAGCAGCTGCTAGAACAGGCAGGAGAACTCAGTCAGCTGTCAGATTCCAGTCAGACAGTCCATATTTTGAGGAGCTGTCCCATATACGACTTATGTACTAATTACAGCGACAGTTAGGTGATATACCCATTGCTATGAATCCGCCCCTGCCACTTAAAATATACTGGGCACCAGTGGCATATTGATAATGGCTGAGGGTGTGTGGTGCACTGCACACAGTATCCTGAGTCAATGAAGAGGCTCCCACACCGCACTGCCTGCACCCACTGCAATTATTCTCACTGCACCGCCAGTGCCAGAATTCCAGTGATGTCTTTGGAAAATAAGAATTTACTCACCGGTAATTCTATTTCTCGTAGTCCGTAGTGGATGCGGGGAACTCCGTAAGGACCATGGGGAATAGCGGGCTCCGAAGGAGACTGGGCACTCTAAGAAAGAATTAGGACTACCTGGTGTGCACTGGCTCCTCCCTCTATGCCCCTCCTCCAGACCTCAGTTAGGGAAACTGTGCCCGGAAGAGCTGACACAATAAGGAAGGGATTTGGAATCCCGGGTAAGACTCATACCAGCCACACTAATCACACCGTACAACTCGTGATACTATATCCAGTTAACAGTATGAACAACAACTGAGCCTCACGAACAGATGGCTCATAACAATAACCCTTTAGTTAGGCAATAACTATATACAAGTATTGCAGACAATCCGCACTTGGGATGGGCGCCCAGCATCCACTACGGACTACGAGAAATAGAATTACCGGTGAGTAAATTCTTATTTTCTCTGACGTCCTAGTGGATGCTGGGAACTCCGTAAGGACCATGGGGATTATACCAAAGCTCCCAAACGGGCGGGAGAGTGCGGATGACTCTGCAGCACCGAATGAGCAAACTCAAGGTCCTCCTCAGCCAGGGTATCAAACTTGTAGAATTTTGCAAATGTGTTTGAACCCGACCAAGTAGCAGCTCGGCAAAGTTGTAAAGCCGAGACCCCTCGGGCAGCCGTCCAAGAAGAGCCCACTTTCCTCGTGGAATGGGCTTTTATAGATTTAGGATGCGGCAGTTCAGCCGCAGAATGTGCAAGTTGAATCGTGCTACAGATCCAGCGAGCAATAGTCTGCTTAGAAGCAGGAGCACCCAGATTGTTGGGTGCATACAGGATAAATAGCGAGTCAGTTTTCCTGACTCCAGCCGTCCTGGAAACATATATTTTCAGGGCCCTGACTACGTCCAGTAACTTGGAATCCTCCAAGTCCCGAGTAGCCGCAGGCACCACAATAGGTTGGTTTACATGAAAAGCTGAAACCACCTTAGGAAGGAATTGGGAACGAGTCCTCAATTCCGCCCTATCCATATGAAAAACCAGATAAGGGCTTTTACAAGACAAAGCCGCCAATTCTGATACACGTCTGGCCGACGCCAAAGCCAACAGCATGACCACTTTCCACGTGAGGTATTTTAGCTCCACGGTTTTAAGTGGCTCAAACCAATGTGACTTTAGGAAATCCAACACCACGTTGAGATCCCACGGTGCCACTGGAGGCACAAAAGGGGGCTGAATATGCAGCACTCCTTTAACAAAAGTCTGAACTTCAGGCAGTGAAGCCAGTTCTTTTTGGAAGAAAATCGACAGAGCCGAGATCTGGACCTTAATGGAACCCAATTTTAGGCCCATAGTCACTCCTGACTGTAGGAAGTGCAGAAATCGACCGAGCTGAAATTCCTCCGTTGGGGCCTTTCTGGCCTCACACCAAGCAACATATTTTCGCCATATGCCGTGATAATGTCTTACGGTCACATCTTTCCTAGCTTTAATCAGCGTAGGAATGACTTCCTCCGGAATGCCCTTTTCTTTTAGGATCCGGTGTTCAACCGCCATGCCGTCAAACGCAGCCGCGGTAAGTCTTGGAACAGACAGGGCCCCTGCTGCAGCAGGTCCTGTCTGAGCGGCAGAGGCCATGGGTCCTCTGAGATCATTTCTTGAAGTTCTGGGTACCAAGCTCTTCTTGGCCAATCCAGAACCACCAGTATAGTTCTTACTCCTCTCCTTCTTATTATTCTCACTACCTTGGGTATGAGAGGCAGAGGAGGGAACACATAAACTGACTGGTACACCCACGGTGTCACCAGAGCGTCCACAGCTATCGCCTGAGGGTCCCTTGACCTGGCGCAATATCTTTTTAGCTTTTTGTTGAGGCGGGACGCCATCATGTCCACCTGTGGCCTTTCCCAACGGTGTACAATCATTTGGAAGACTTCTGGATGAAGTCCCCACTCTCCCGGGTGGAGGTCGTGCCTGCTGAGGAAGTCTGCTTCCCAGTTGTCCACTCCCGGAATGAACACTGCTGACAGTGCTAACACATGATTTTCCGCCCATCGGAGAATCCTTGTGGCTTCTGCCATCGCCATCCTGCTTCTTGTGCCGCCCTGACGGTTTACATGGGCGACCGCCGTGATGTTGTCTGACTGGATCAGCACCGGCTGGTGTTGAAGCAGGGGTCTTGCCTGACTTAGGGCATTGTAAATGGCCCTTAGTTCCAGAATATTTATGTGTAGGGAAGTCTCCTGACTCGTCCATAGTCCTTGGAAGTTTCTTCCCTGTGTGACCGCCCCCCAACCTCGAAGGCTGGCATCCGTGGTCACCAGGACCCAGTCCTGTATGCCGAATCTGCGGCCCTCTAGAAGATGAGCACTCTGCAGCCACCACAACAGCGACACCCTGGTCCTTGGAGACAGGGTTATCAGCCGATGCATCTGAAGATGCGATCCGGACCACTTGTCCAACAGATCCCACTGAAAGATCCTTGCATGGAACCTTCCGAATGGAATCGCTTCGTAAGAAGCTACCATCTTTCCCAGGACTTGCGTGCAGTTGTGCACCGACACCTGTTTTGGTTTTAGGAGGTCTCTGACTAGAGATGACAACTCCTTGGCCTTCTCCTCCGGGAGAAACACCCTTTTCTGTTCTGTGTCCAGAACCATCCCCAGGAACAGTAGACGCGTTGTAGGAACCAGCTGCGACTTTGGAATATTCAGGATCTAGCCGTGCTGTTGTAGCACTTCCCGAGCTAGTGCTACTCCGATCAACAACTGTTCCCTGGACCTCGCCTTTATAAGGAGATCGTCCAAGTACGGGATAATTATAACTCCCTTTTTTCGAAGGAGTATCATCATTTCGGCCATTACCTTGGTAAATACCCTCGGTGCCGTGGACAGACCAAACGGCAACATCTGGAATTGGTAATGACAGTCCTGTACCACAAATCTGAGGTACTCCTGGTGAGGAGGGTAAATGGGGACATGCAGGTAAGCATCCTTGATGTCCAGTGATACCATGTAATCCCCTTCGTCCAGGCTTGCAATAACCGCCCTGAGCGATTCCATTTTGAACTTGAACCTTCTTATACAAGTGTTCAAGGATTTCAAATTTAAAATGGGTCTCACCGAACCGTCCGGTTTCGGTACCACAAACATTGTGGAATAGTAACCCCGTCCCTGTTGAAGGAGGGGTACTTTGGTTATCACCTGCTGGGAGTACAGCTTGTGAATCGCCTCCAGCACCGCCTCCCTGTCTGGGGGAGTAGTTGGCAAGGCTGATTTGAGGAAACGGCGAGGGGGAGACGTCTCGAATTCCAGCTTGTACCCCTGAGATACCACTTGTAGAATCCAGGGATCCACCCGTGAGCGAACCCACTGGTCGCTGAAGTTCCGAAAACGGGCCCCCACCGCACCTGGCTCCACCTGTGGAGCCCCAGCGTCATGCGGTGGACTTAGAGGAAGCAGGAGAGGACTTTTGTTCCTGGGATCTTGCTGTTTGGTGCAGCTTTTTCCCCCTATCTCTGCCTCTGGGCAGAAAGGACGCGCCTCTAACCCGCTTGCCTTTCTGGGGCCGAAAGGACTGTACCTGATAATACGGTGCTTTCTTTGGCTGTGAGGGAACATGGTGTAAAAATGTCGACTTCCCAGCCGTCGCTGTGGAAACGAGGTCCGAGAGACCATCCCCAAACAATTCCTCACCCTTGTAAGGCAAAACCTCCATGTGCCTTTTAGAATCCGCATCACCTGTCCACTGCCGAGTCCATAATACTCTCCTGGCAGAAATGGACATTGCATTTATTCTAGATGCCAGTTGGCAAATATCCCTCTGTGCATCTCTCATGTATAAGACTACGTCTTTAATATGCTCTACTGTTAGCAATATAGTGTCCCTGTCAAGAGTATCAATGTTATCAGACAGGGAATCTGACCACGCAGCTGCAGCACTGCACATCCATGCTGAAGCAATAGCCGGTCTCAGTATAATGCCTGAGTGTGTATATGCAGACTTCAGGATAGCCTCCTGCTTTCTATCCGCAGGCTCCTTTAGGGCGGCCGTATCCGGAGACGGTAGTGCCACCTTCTTTGACAAGCGTGTGAGCGCTTTATCCACCCTAGGGGATGTCTCCCAACGTATCCTATCCTCTGGCGGGAAAGGGAACGCCCTTAGTAACTTTTTGGAAATTACCAGTTTCTTATCGGGGGATACCCACGCTTCATCACACACTTCATTTAACTCTTCAGAAGGGGGAAAAACCACAGGTTGCCTTTTCTCCCCAAACATAATACCCTTTTTTGTGGTACCAGGGTTAATGTCAAAAATGTGCAACACATTTTTCATTGCCGTAATCATGTAACGGATGGCCCTATTGGAATGTACACTAGTCTCATCGTCGTCGACACTGGAGTCAGTATCGTTGTCGACATCTGTGTCTGCCATCTGAGGTAGCGGGCGTTTTTGAGCCCCTGATGGCTTTTGAGACGCCTGGGCAGGCACGGACTGAGAAGCCGGCTGTCCCACATCTGCTATGTCATCAAACCTCTTATGTAAGGAGTCGACACTGTCACGTAATTCCTTCCACATAACCATCCACTCAGGTGTCGACCCCGCAGGGGGTGACATCACATTTATCGGCACCTGCTCCGCCTCCACATAAGCCTCCTCATCAAACATGTCGACACAGCCGTACCGACACTCCGCACACACACAGGGAATGCTCTGACTGAGGACAGGACCCCACAAAGTCCTTTGGGGAGACAGAGAGAGAGTATGCCAGCACACACCACAGCGCTATAAATCACAGGGATGTACACTATAATGAGTGATTTTACCCTATAGCAGCTATATATATGTATTTGCGCCTAAATTTAGTGCCCCCCTTCTCTTTTTTACCCTATTGAGCCTGGAAACTGCAGGGGAGAGCCTGGGGAGCGTCCTTCCAGCGGAGCTGTGAGAGGAAATGGCGCCAGTGTGCTGAGGGAGATAGCCCCGCCCCCTTCACGGCGGACTTTCTCCCGCTTTTTTCATGGATATATGGCAGGGGATTTTACACATATATAGTCTTAATGACTATATTATGTGTATTTTTGCCAATGTAAGGTAATCTTATTGCAGCCCAGGGCGCCCCCCCCCCAGCGCCCTGCACCCATCAGTGACCGGAGTGTGAGGTGTGCATGGGGAGCAATGGTGCACAGCTGCAGTGCTGTGCGCTACCTTAATGAAGACCGGAGTCTTCAGCCGCCGATTTCCGGAACGTTCTTCTTGCTTCTGGCTCTGCAAGGGGGACGGCGGCGCGGCTCCGGGACCGGACGACCGAGGCTGGGCCTGTGTCTGCAAGGGGGACGGCGGCGCGGCTCCGGACGACCGAGGCTGGGCCTGTGTTCGATCCCTCTGGAGCTAATGGTGTCCAGTAGCCTAGAAGCCCAAGCTAGCTGCAAGCAGGTAGGTTCGCTTCTCTCCCCTAAGTCCCTCGTAGCAGTGAGTCTGTTGCCAGCAGATCTCACTGAAAATAAAAAACCTAAATATACTTTCTTTTCTAGAAGCTCAGGAGAGCCCCTAGTGTGCATCCAGCTCGAGCTGGGAACAGATTCTAACTGAGGTCCGGAGGAGGGGCATAGAGCCAGTGCACACCAGGTAGTCCTAATTCTTTCTTAGAGTGCCCAGTCTCCTTCGGAGCCCGCTATTCCCCATGGTCCTTACGGAGTTCCCAGCATCCACTAGGACGTCAGAGAAATACAGTTATGAATAAATCACAGGAAATATTGCACTAAAGCCATATTTCCGAAGATGTTGCTGGTGCTTCTGCACATACAGAAGGTAACGAAACTCTAGCACAGTGCTATCTTCTATACATGCACAGGTGTTGTTTTTAAAGGGGATGGGACCGATGAAACAATTGGCACAGGTCACCTTCTTCTTTTAAAATGTCTTTGCTGGGCACTGCTGTATTCCATGGGAATTTTTGATTTAAAATAAATAAATTGTGCAAATTCGCCGCAAAGTGGCCGGATAAACGTCAGTGCAGACTTGCTTGTTTCTGGCCTATAGAAGTGGTGGACAGGTGGCACAGGGGAGTAAAAGGTCGGTCTGATGTAGGCTGAGTGCAGTGATGACCTGCATAGAACCTGCATATACACCTCTTTGGAGAAATATATATTTTGCCTCTGCTAGAGGGCAAATGTAAATACTCACTGGCCAAGATAACTGGACGTATACAGGTGCATGCACTGCTGTTGCAGAGCTGGACATATCTTGAGATTTATAAAGCTCTATATACAGACTTTTTTTTTAGTCACTATGTACTTGTTTGATAGAAAAACATCTTCCACCTGATATGGTAAACTGCTGCAAAGGAGTAACAAGGAGCATGGTGGGGACATTCAGAGACCCTCTACTCCAGGCATGTCCAAACTGCGGCCCTCCAGCTGTTGTGAAACTACATATACCAGCATGCCCTAACACAGTTTTGCTGTCAGTGAATGCTAAAGCTGTGTCAGGGCATGCTGGGATGTGTAGTTTCTCAACAGCTGGAGGGCTGCAGTTTGGACATGCCTGCTCTACTCTCTATGCAAGGGTGGGCAATAAGCAACCTTTCTGCCGCTTTAGAACTACACATCCCAGCATGCCCTGCAACAGTTTTGCTATTTGTCCATTCTAAAACTTTTGCAGGGATTGCTGGGATGTTTAGTTCAACAGCAGCTAGAGGGCTGCTTATTACCCACCCCTCCTCTACAGGAACACGCTACCAGGGGCAACATGTCTCCATTTGGCGTGAGCAGATCTGATTCCGCAGGAAAAGAACACCCATATGCTTGGCCACTCACCCTAGTATCGGATACATTTCCCAGTTGTCTTGGACATATTTACATAAGTACTGCAGATATTTCATGTATTTTATTCTATTCCGTAAAACAAAGGTTTGGATACAGTGTTTATATATACAGTAGTACCAGTTTTAAGTTTAACCCGTATCCTGAATTCAGAGAACTTTTTAAAATGTTTTGGTTATTTTAAAGTCCCACTCATTTATTAGTTAAAGCGTTAGCACAGACTAGCAATGATTACAGCGATTCAAAATAGGTTACATTGTACGTACGTGACACAGCCAGACGTGGGCTATACACCACTTTAATCATGTAGGTGGTGCTAAATTGTTACGTTTATTTAAGATGGATCAGAGTAAATCCCTGGAATGTTTGATGTGCTTCTGGAAAGATGTCTTTGATCTTACGTTCAAGGTAGAGGCTGTGTAAGTTTCAGCTTTCCGAGACTGAATGTATTAACTTTTAAGTAGCACTCTTAATGCAACAGAAACAACAGCAGTAGCTGAGCTACAGAGAAATCTGTGAAAAAGTGTTCCTAAAAAAATTGCTACATATGTATAATACTTGGAGATGATTTGGAATGTGTGTAGAGGCATTTCCCTGTGTGTTTGTGTTGCTGCTTTGTATCAGATACTAGCAGTGCCTGCCCATCGTTGCTGGATTAATATTATTCAATGATGCAAGTGATTATTAATTTTATGCAACAATACATTTTTTTCTTTCCCATTTTTTTTAGTTCACTCGTCTGTCTTAATATTTTTTATAGTTAAAATAACTTTTATTTTCTTATTGTTTACCAATTCCTTCAGTCTGTAAATACCTCATTGTAAACCACATTACGGACGGGATGTGTTGAAGTCCGAGTTCGGCGGCAGAGCGGGATACTGGGCAAACTCGGATATTTTTGTAAAGGGGCAATGATGTATGTTAAGACATGATTGCCACTTTAAAAAAAAGTCCAAGTTCGTCTGGCATCCCGGCTAGTGTGTCTTATTATTACTGTCATCAGTTATGAGTATGATTTTATTGGTGGCATTACCAATGCTGGAGAGACCCACTTATAACTGACCAGGGGGGTAATTCAGATCTGATCGCTGGGCAGTGATTATTGCAGCCCTTCGATCGGATAGTGGCCGCCTACAGGGGGAGTGTATTTTAGCTGTGCAGGTGTGCGATCGCATGTGTAGCAGAGCTGCACAAATTGATTTTGTGCAGTCTCTGCACAGCCCAGGACTTACTCAGCCGATGTGATAAATTCCGCCTGTCCGGGACCGGATTTGATGTCAGACACCCTCCCTTCCAATGCTTGGACACGCCTGCGTTTTTCCTGACGCTCCTTGAAAATGGTCAGTTGCCACCCACAAACGCCTTCTTCCTATCAAATCTCCTTGCGATCGCCAGTGCGTTCAGAATTTTCGCACCATCCCATCGCTGACCGGCGATCCCCATTGCTGCGGTCCATCGCGCCTGTGCACTGCGGTGCATACGCATGCGCAGTTCAGATCTGATCGCAGGCTGTGAGAAAACGCAGCCTAGCGATCAGGTCTGAATTACCCCCTACGTCAGAAGACCTCGCTGCACAAGTACACACTGATGACATTAAAGGACTGGTTTTGCACTTTGTTTATTGTAATACCAAAAACATATCCTAATGGGAAACTGTAAGCACTTACATTCTGATGGCAAATCTGATGTAATCATTGGGATTCTCTGAATAAACGCGATTTTACCTGCAGACAGTCAGTCAAGCGTGCACCATTGCAAAGCTGGGGTGGCTTCAAATTCCTTAACAATATAATTGGAATGGCAATTTTCAGATTCAATTCATGTGGTGGTAATCCGGATAGGTTAAGTGAGTTTAGAAACTCAATTGGATAGTGAACAACTTTGCACTAGGGTCCTCCTAAGACTGTCAGTCACAGGATCCACCCAACAGATTACACGAGGAGCTGCTGCTGGCAGAAACCCAGTAAATGATCTCTGTAATGGCTTCCTGATGTGACAGAATTAGTCTGTGTGTGTGTATGTACAGTATGTGTGGTGTGTGTGTGTGTGTGTGTGCGCATGTATGGATATGTGTTTGTGTGGTGTGTATATGTGTAGGCTTAACATACTATCGTTTTAACTGGGACAGCTGATTAAACTGTTCAATTTCTAATTTGTAGCCTAATCGCGGTCTACTTTTTGACCACAAGATGTCATCACACTGTTTATTTTATTTTGTTTGCTAATTAGCCAATTAACATGATAGCAAGATGATTTATAGCCATTGAATCCCAGATGATCTCAAGGAAATTTCTAGTGAAAACCCATCAAATCAGTTCTATGTATGTATGTATGTATGTATGTATGTATGTATGTATGTATCTTTCTCAAACGTCCTTGAGGATGCTGGGACTCCGTAAGGACCATGGGGGATAGACGGGCTCCGCAGGAGACAGGGCACTTTAAGAAAGCTTTGGATTCTGGGTGTGCACTGGCTCCTCCCTCTATGCCCCTCCTCCAGACCTCAGTTTTACACTGTGCCCAGAGCGAGATGGGTGCACTGCAGGGAGCTCCCTGAGTTCTCTGCCTAGAAAGCATTTTTGTTTGGATTTTTTCTACATTTTTACAGGGAGCACTTCTGGCAACATGCTCTCTGCATCGAGGGACTGAGGAGAGAGGGGCAGACCTTCTTGTCTAAGATAGGCTCTGCTTCCTCGGCTACGGGACACCATTAGCTCCAGAGGGGGTGAACACAGGTTCTTACTGGGCGTCCACCCCCAGAGCCGCGCCGCCGTTCTCCTCACAGAGCCAGAAGAAACGAAGTCAGAAGACGTCTCAGGCGGCAGAAGCCTTCAGAGCTTCACTGAGGTAACGCACAGCACCGCAGCTGTGCGTCATTGCTCCCATACACCTCACATACTCAGGTCACTGTAAGGGTGCAGGGCACAGGGGGGGGCGCCCTGGGCAGCAATATATTACCTCTCTTATGGCAAAAAGTATATATACATGTACAGGTTGGCACTGTACATGTATATAAAAGAGCCCCCGCCATATTTTAGTAAGTTTGAGCGGGACAGAAGCCCGCCGCCGAGGGGGCGGGGCATCTCCCTCAGCACTCACCAGCGCCATTTTCTCTCCACAGCACCGCTGAGAGGAAGCTCCCCGGACTCTCCCCTGCTTGACACACGGTGAAGAGGGTTTTAAAGTAGAGGGGGGGCACATATTTGGCGATTATACATTACAGCAGCGCTACTGGGTAAACATTCTGTGTTTTTTCCTGGGTTATATAGCGCTGGGGTTTGTGCTGGCATTCTCTCTCTCTGTCTCTCCAAAGGGCCTAGGGGGGAACCTGTCTTCAGATAAGAGATTCCCTGTGTGTGTGGAGTGTGTCGGTACGTGTGTGTCGACATGTCTGCGGTAAAAGGCTCTCCTATGGAAGAGATGGAGCAAATCTGTGTGGGTGCGTGGTGTCTCCGTCGACAACGACGACACCTGATTGGATATGTGAAATTAAGTGCTAAGATGAACTTATTACAAAAGATTAGAGAACAGACAGGGAATCTACCCATGTCGACCCCTATGTCACAGAGACCTTCAGAGTCTCACAACGCTCACTATCCGAAATAATAGACACTGTTATCGACACGGAGTCTGACTCCAGTGTCGACTACGATAATGCAAAGTACAGCCAAGACTGGCAGAAAAGTATTCAATATATGATTATTGTAATAAAAGATGTTTTGCATATCACTGATGACTCATTTGTCCCTGACACAAGGGTACACATGTTTAAGGGGAAGAAAGCTGAGGTAAATTTCCCTCCTCTCATGAAGAAAAAGAGCGGGAATCTCCAGACAAGAAGCTGCAGCTTCCCAAAAAGAATTCTCAGGGAGTATCCTTTCCCTAATGGGGCCAGGATACGATGGAAATCTTCCCCTAGGGTGTACAAGGCATTGACACGTTTACCCAAAAAGGTAGCGCTGACTTAACAGCTATCCTCAGGGATCCTGCAGATAGCATGCAGTACAAGTACTTTGAAGTCCATTTACACACATTCTGGTACACTACTCAGACCGGTGATTGTGTCGGCATGGGTTTATAGCGCTGTAGCAGCGTAGTCAGATACCTTATCAGCGGAGGTTGAAACCCTAGATAAGGATACCATGTTATTGTCCCTAGTGTATATATATATATATATATATATATTTATATGTAAAAGATGTTGTCATATATATATATATATATATATATATAAAAGACATGCCCAAAGAGACGTTAGTCTACTGGGTTCTAGAGTCAACGCTATGTCGATTTCTGCTAGACGGAACATGCAATGGACAGGTGGCATATGGAGGGTTTACCTCACAAGGCTGAGGAATTTTGTGGAGAAGGGCTCTCGGACCTAGTCTCCACAGCTATAGCTGGTAAGTCTGATCTTTTGCCTTATATTCCCTCACAGACTAAGAAAGCACGACATTATCAAATGCAGTCCTTTCGGTCGCAGAATAACAAGAAAGTATGAGGAGCGTCCTTTCTTACCAGAGGTAAGGGCACGGGGCACAGCTAGTTCCCAGGAACAGAAGTTCCCCCCTGTCTCTACTACATCCACCGCAGGATGCGGGAGCTCCGCTAAGGGAGTCCGTCCCAGGGGGAGCACGTCTTCGACTCTTCAGCCACATCTGAGTTCACTCACAGGTGGATCCCGGGGCAATACAAATTGTTCTCAGGGTTACAAAGGAATTCGAAAGGTGCCTCCTCACCGGTTTTCCTTATCGAACCTACCGGCTTCTCCCCCAGAAGGGGAGTTATATTAAATACAATTCACACATTGTATCTCCAACAGGTGGTGCTCAAGGTTCTCCTCCTGCAACAAGGAAGGGGCTATTACTCAACCTTGGCTGTAGTCCCGAATACGTACGGTTCGGTTAGACCTATTTAAAATTAAAACCTCTGAACCTATACTGGAAAAGGTTCAAATTTAAAGTGGAATCGCTCAGAGCGATCATGGCCAGCCTGGAAAGGGGGGATTTGATGGTGTATCTAGACATAAAGGCTGCATACCTTCATGTTCCCATTTATCCACCCCATCAGGCGTACCTGAGAATTGCGGTACAGTATTGTCATTACCAATTTCAGGGTAATTGGCGGAAATGATGGTGCTCCTACGCAAGCAAGGAGTCACAGTTATCCCATGCTTGGACGATCTCCTATAAGGCGAGATCAAAAGAGCAGTTGTTGAACAGCGTGTCACTTTCGCTGAAGGTGTCACAACAACACGGCTAGTTTCTCAATATCCCGAAGTCACAGTTGGTTCCTATGACTAGTCTGCCCTTCTTGGGTATGATTGTGGATACGGACCAGAAAGAGGTTTACCTTCAGATAGAGAAGGCCCAGGAACTCATGACTCTGGTCAGGAACTTATTGAAACCAAGACAGGTGTCAGCATCACTGCACCCGAATCCGGGGAAAATCATTCCCTTCGGCAGGTTCCATGCGAGGTCTTTCAAATGGGACCTACTGGACAAGTGGTCCAGGTCACATCTACAGATTCATCAGTTGATCACCCTCTCCCCCAGGGCCAGGGTATCTCTCCTGTGGTGGCTGCAGGGTGCTCACCTTCTATAGGGCCGCAGGTTCGGCATTCAGGACTGGATCCTGGTGACCACGGACGCGAGCCTCCGAGGTTCGGGAGCAGTCACACAGGGAAAAATAAAATGTCCAAGGTCTTTGGTCAAGTCAAGAGACTTGTCTTCACTTCTTGGAACTAAGGGCCATATAGAATGCCCTACGTCAGGCGGAGACCCTACTTCGCGACCAACCGGTTCTGATCCAGTCAGACAACGTCACCGCAGTAGCTCATGTAAACCGCCAAGGCGGAACAAGGAGCAGGGTGGCGATGGCGGAAGCCACCAGAATTCTTCGCTGGGCGGAGAATCATGTAAGCGCACTGTCAACAGTGTTCATTCCGGGAGTGGACGACTGGGAAGCAGACTTCCTCAGCGGACACGACCTACGTCCTGGAGAGTGGGGACTTCATCAGGAAGTCTTAGCACAGATTGCAATTCGGTGGAGACTGCCACTGATAGACATGATGGCGTCCCGCCTCAACACAAAGCCGCACAGTTATTGCGCCAGGTCAGGAGACCCTCAGGCAGTAAGCTGTGGACGCCCTAGTGACACCGTGGGTGTTCCGGTCGGTCTCTGTGTTTACTCCTCTTCCTCTCATACCCATGATGTTGAGGATAATAAGAAAAAGAGGAGTGAGACCAATTCTCATTGTTCCAGATTGGACACGGAGGACCTGGTATCCAGATCTGCAGGAAATGCTCACAGAGAATCCGTGGCCTCTTCCTCTAAGACAGGACCTGCTGCAGCAGGGGCCCTGTCTGTACCAAGACTTACCGCGGCTGCGTTTGACAGCATGGCGGTTCAACGCAGGATCCTAGCGTAATGGGTATTCCGGAGGAGGTCATTCCTACCCTAATTAAGGCTAGGAAGGAAGTGACATTGAAACATTATCACCGAATATGGCGAAAATATGTTTCCTGATGTGAGGCCAGGAATGCTCCTACGGAGGAATTCCTTTTGGGCCGTCTGCTTCACTTCCTTCAAACTGGAGTGAACTTGGGCCTGAAATTAGGATCGATAAAGGTTCAAGTTTCGGCCTTATCCATTTTCTTCCAAAAAGAATTGGCTTCTTTTCCTGACGTACAAACGTTTGTGTAGGGAGTACTGCATTTTTAGCCTCCTTTTGTACCGCCAGTGGCGCCTTGGGACCTTAGCGTGGTATTACGGTTCCTTAAGTCACATTGGTTTGAACCACTTAAGTCAGTGGTGTTGAAATATTTCACCTGGAAGGTGGTCATGTTGTTAGCCTTGGCTTCGGCTAGGCGAGTTTCGGAATTGGAGGCTTTTATCACTAAAAGCCCTATCTGATTGTCCATATGGATAGAGCGAAATTGCGGAACCGTCCTCAATTCCTGCCAAAGGTGGTCTCATCCTTTCGTATGAACCAACCTGTTGTCGTGCCTGTGGCTACGCGTGACTTGGAGGATTCCGAGTCCCTTGATGTGGTCATGGCTTTGAAAATTTACGTGGCCAGAACGGCTAGGATCTGCAAAACAGAAGCACTGTTTGTCCTGTATACAGCCAACAAGGTTGGCGGCCCTGCTTCAAAGCAGACTATTGCTCGCTGGATCTGTAACACAATTCAGCTGGCGCATTCTACGGCAGGATTGCCGTTACCTAAATCGGTTTAGGCCCATTCCACTAGGAAGGTGGGCTCTTCTTGGGCGGCTGCCCGAGGGGTCTCGGCACTACAGCTGTGCCGAGCTGCTACTTGGTCGGGGTCAAATACCTTTGCAAAGTTCTGTAAGTTTGATACCCTGGCTGAGGAGGACCTCCTGTTTGCTCAATTCGGTGCTGCAGAGTCATCCGCACTCTCCCGCCCGTTTGGGAGCTTTGGTATAATCCCCATGGTCCTTACGGAGTCCCAGCATCCTCAAGGACGTTAGAGAAAATAAGATTTTACTTACCGGTAAATCTATTTCTCGTAGTCCATAGAGGATGCTGGGCGCCCGTCCCAAGTGCGGACTTCTTCTGCAAGACTTGTATATAGTTATTGCTTACATAAGGGTTATGTTATAGTTTATCGGTTGAACCGAGGCTATGTTGTTGTTCATACTGTTAACTGGGTAGTTTATCACAAGTTATATGGTGTGATTGGTGTGGCTGGTATGGATCTCGCCCTTAGATTTACAAAAATCCTTCCTCGTACTGTCCATCTTCTCTGGGCACAGTTTCCCTAACTGAGGTCTGGAGGAGGGGCATAGAGGGAGGAGCCAGTGCACACCCAGAATCCAAAGCTTTCTTAAAGTGCCCTATCTCCTGCGGAGCCCGTCTATCCCCCATGGTCCTTACTGAGTCCCAGTATCCTCTACGGACTACGAGAAATAGATTTACCGGTAAGTAAAATCTTATCTATCTATCTATCTATCTATCTATCTATCTATCTATCTATCTATCTATCTATCTATCTATCTATCTATGATGCAACCATTCACCCCAACACAATAAAATGCACACTATCTCATTCTGCTATTGAGCCATCACAAACACAGTTTTTCCCCCCTGAAGCCCGAGGTGCATGCTTCATTTCTCCCAGTGCAGTGCAAAGTTCGACCTATTGACTATCGACCTAGACACTGTAGATCTTCTGTACCACACCTAGTGCAAAACTATGCTGGAAGCCTGGGACATTGAACCCTCTCAAAATGGACAAAGGTCCTGTTGTTCCTCATCCCCTCAGGAGCCAAAAGGCCCCATTATTATTATTATTATCAGTTTATTTATATAGCGCACAAATATTCTGCAGTGCTTTACAGAGAATATTTGGCCATTCACATCGGTCCCTGCCCCAGTGGAGCTTACAATCTATATTCCCTACCACATGCACATGTGCACACATTCATACTGGGGTTAATTTTTGTTGGGATCCAATTGACCTACCAGTATATTTTTGGATTGTGGGAGGAAATCGGAATACCCGGAGGAAACCCACGCAAGTACGGGGAGAATATACAAACTCCACACAGTTAGGGCCATGGTGGGAATCGAACCCATGACCTCAGTGCTGTGAGGCAGTAATGCTAACTATTACTCCATCCGTACTGCCTTTGAGGGTCAAAGGGAATCTTAAGCTGGGGCACCCCTTGAATCCTCGACCTCCTGAGCAAAAAGGCCCCATTGGGGGCAATGGTCTTTAGGCTTCTATCCACCGCAAGGCTCAGGGTCACCCCTTTCTTCCCCCTAGGTACTGGGTTCTTTAGGTCTCCCTAAAAGATGCAAGCCTCAGGAGACTACGGGGAGAGGGCAGCCGATAAGGGTCTCACCCAAAACCCACAATAATGACACAGAAAACACAAAAAGTTCAAGTGAAAGGTGCAAATAATGTGGAAAAGTGAAATAAATCAATAAATAATTAGGTCCGAGCCAGAAGGCTGGGAAAAAAAAATTATCCTTCCCCCAGCCAGAAGACCAGGGCAAAGGAAAAATGTTGCTTTCAGAAAATAAAGTGTGTAGTACAAAATGCCATACTCATGCATAGGTGTGCCACAACGCCCTTGCATTTCCAGGCACCGCTGACTCAGAAGGCACTAGGGGCATACAGCTCTTCATACTTCAGGTTGCCAGCCCCTTGGCCAGACTCCAATCCCTTGCCAATCATGGTGGGGAGAAACCAGTCTGACTTCAGAGACCTTGCAGTGCGCATACAAGGCCCCTCACCTATGCCGAAGAGAGAAGGGTATTTGCACATTTTACACACACTCTCACAAGCAGCCTTAACTGGACTAATATACATTTTTTATTGCTCTCTCATCAGTCCTCTTCATTCTGGATTGACAGCAGAAGCAGACTTGTCTTCTAGGGCGTGTGTTCCCAACGCTATCATTGACCATTCACTATCAGGATGATATAATGGCTGGAAGTAGAAGTTGGGCACATGCATAAAGAATAGCTTTTCTTCACACTTTTCTTTAGCACATCTCTATAAAATAATTGTTTTTATGCAGAAATTGTGTCTAATAAATAGGCATTGTTTTCCTGTTACAGATATTTACTGTTATATGTACAGATGCTTTCAGATATTTTACCTTTAATGATTTTTTGAATTTATATATGATCCCACTGCTACTTTTTGTTGCACAAGCTAACTCTGATAGGATTCATCCATACTATCATTAACTCAGGGTGGTTCCCCTTTATGAATTATCATGGGTTAACAGCAGATGCGGAGCAACTTTACACATATACTGTACTTGTATACATAAAAGGGTGCTGTCCAATGTCCTATCTGGACACAATGGACAATAGAAGAAGCCTAGTATGTTCGTGTGTCTACCATCCTACTTTTTACACAAACTACTTTTTTTTTTGTATCATTTTGATATAATCTTATCTGTGTACTCACATATTATATGTGTGGCAACACTTTGGGTATTGTATACTGCCCACTAAGCATACATTCTGGTGCAACAGACTTCACTCAACTGTACGCAGAGCCAGTAGTGGATTTCCCACTAGGCACATGAGACACGTACCTAGGGACGGCATTTATTTAGCAAATTATGGTCCAAGTAGGTCAATGGGCAGAAAATTGTGGTCAAAGAGGTGGTAGTAGGGTGAGGTGCTTTGGTGGTCTCAAGGCATCTGTACTGGTCTCAAAATGAAGGGGGAAATGACGTGAATGGTCAGCCAATAATGTGCCTGACCCCTAAATCTGCCCCTGTGCAGAACTGCTGAGTTCAATGTCACATTCTTTTAAGAATATTACGTATACATCATGGTAATATATTATTGACAATTGATCATTTTTTTTTACCATTGAGTTAAGTAGGAGAAGGTCTTTGCACCACTGATAAATGCTTTTTGTGTGTGTTTGTGAGTCCCAATTACAATAAAAGTTAGGTTTTAATTGAAATAAGTAGTGTCCCAGCCAATAGAATTCTCTGTTCTTCTCTCATAATCTCTTGGCCAGAGGACCAGGTGAGATCCCTACTTGGGGTACCTTTTATCCAACAGCAATACATAGGCATTTCTACCCCTTGTCTTAGCCAAAAGGCGTCCCCAACACAATTCATTCTTTTTAATCCCGTAGTGCGTGCTTCAGTTCACCCAGTGCAGTGCAAAGACTGCAATGGGGGTTGTGGAGGGAAGTCTGAAGACTCTTTCCTCCTGAGGGGCCTTTTGGCTCTGGGGGTCAGAGATTCAAGTGGTCCCCTTGAGCTTTGGCAAAGGGGGACCTGAAGATTCTTCTTTTCACCTCACTGGGTCTTCTGGCTGTGATGGAAGTAATGGGGTCCTTCTCCTTTTGGAGAGGTTTCAAAGACTCAAGCCATAAATAACACAAAAATGCAAATGACTGGGGATGATTCTAACTTGTGAGTAAACAAACAAAAAAACAGGGCAAGTAGCTTTGTATCTTGGCAAAACCATGATTTACTACAGGAGATTAAGAATGTGCAGAGAGACTTAAGCTTGGTACATATTGGCCACACTGCATGATATTGGGAGATTGAGGCCTAGAATTTCTGTCTTGGCTGACCGATCCAATAATCAAAGGACCGTGTTTGTGACCATGGTTTCTCTGGTTTATCAGCAAAATGGCAAAACGATTGTTTATACACACCAATTATTGCCAAATTATTGTATAGTTTGTCCCCAGCGCTGGTCTTCTGTGGTCTCCTCTAGGCAGCGGGTAGGAGATCCCTAGTGCCCGCTGTGATGATTCTAGCCAGCCAGCAGCTGCTGCAGGGCTGCTGGTGTCTTCTCTCTACCCCTCTGCTGCAGTGACTTCCAGGTATCAGCTCCCATAGGTCCGCAAACCTGCCTCTCTGCAGTATTTAAAGGGCAGGGTGTGCCAAAAACGGAATTCAAACTCCACCTATAAAAGGAAATCCCTGGGAGTGCTCCTAAACCAGATTATAGGCTCCCAAACTTTGCTCCAGCATCAGCATTGTGCTATTGTACCTTGTGAAAACTATACTCCTGTACCCTGTGCTGTTTCGGGTTCCAGTCCGCTGTGCTCCATAGTCCATTACAGTTCCTGTTCCAATTATGTTATTGTCTCTCCATGTTCCCAAGCCCGGCTTACTACTTCAGTGCCTGCACGCCATCCTGCATAATCCAGTATTTGCTGCAGTGCATACCAGTCCCTGTGCATGAGAACCCAGACTGAGAGCTATGAGCTGCGTGTCGGGTGCAGCAAAGTCCAACCCTTCTTGCAAGGGTCCAGGGTGAATACCACCGGCACATTAGATTCCACACCTCGGTTCTGGATCTCCGCTAATTCCATGGTACAGGTCCGCATACATAATCCATCCGTGACTTTGTGACAATTGTAGTGTAAAAATAAAGTTGTCCAGTATTTGTGGGCTACAAGCACAAGCAGTCAGTATTTACCCTGCATGCAAAATAATACATTTATTTGCACATTATGCTTTGCACTTTTGCAGTATGGTTTGTTTGAGAAACAAATGTACTTACTTTTTTGTTTTGCGCTTAATTTAGAGTCAGGCTTGATTACCTTCAGGTGTTCTAGAGCTTCTACATTGTATGGGCTCAAACACGTATAGAGAATAAGGGGGAGATGGACTAAGCCTTGGAGAATGATAAAGTGGAGAAGGGGTCTATGTAGTAAGTGACTTTTTCAGGTTGGTTCGTTGACGCAATATGTTTGCAGGGCCCATTCTAAGCATGCACGGACCAGAAAATGCATTCGCATCGCAATGATGCAAACGCCTCTGCCTGATTGACGACCCCATGACGTCACACAGAAATATGGCCAGGCTGCGCAGGCAGGGGGCTACCCTTATTTTGCTGGGTATACAATCACAGTTGAATTGCGATCGCAATGCTGGCGGCAGTTAGCATGCTGGCCGGCGTTGCCCTGTGCTGGGCGACTCCCAGCATGCGAGTTCTAGCAGTTGGGAGTTTTGCTTTTTTAGCAAAACTGCAACTGAAGCTGAATAAGGTCCTAAGCATTGGAGAGATAAAGTGAGCAAAGATAAAGTACCAGCCAATCAGCTTCTAACTGTCATGCTATAGGCTGGGTTTGAAAAAATAAGAATTTACTTACCGATAATTCTATTTCTCATAGTCCGTAGTGGATGCTGGGAACTCCGAAAGGACCATGGGGAATAGCGGCTCCGCAGGAGACTGGGCACAAAAGTAAAAGCTTTAGGACTACCTGGTGTGCACTGGCTCCTCCCCCTATGACCCTCCTCCAAGCCTCAGTTAGGATACTGTGCCCGGACGAGCGTACACAATAAGGAAGGATTTTGAATCCCGGGTAAGACTCATACCAGCCACACCAATCACACCGTACAACTTGTGATCTGAACCTAGTTAACAGCATGATAACAGAGGAGCCTCTGAAAAGATGGCTCACAACAATAATAACCCGATTTTTGTAACTATGTACAAGTATTGCAGACAATCCGCACTTGGGATGGGCGCCCAGCATCCACTACGGACTATGAGAAATAGAATTATCGGTAAGTAAATTCTTATTTTCCTCCTCAGCCAGGGTATCAAATTTGTAGAATTTAGCAAACGTGTTTGCCCCTGACCAAGTAGCTGCTCGGCAAAGTTGTAAAGCCGAGACCCCTCGGGCAGCCGCCCAAGATGAGCCCACTTTCCTTGTGGAATGGGCTTTTACAGATTTTGGCTGTGGCAGGCCTGCCACAGAATGTGCAAACTGAATTGTACTACAAATCCAACGAGCAATAGTCTGCCTAGAAGCAGGAGCACCCAGCTTGTTGGGTGCATACAGGATAAACAGCGAGTCAGATTTTCTGACTCCAGCCGTCATGGAAACATATATTTTCAGGGCCCTGACTACGTCCAGCAACTTGGAATCCTCCAAGTCCCTAGTAGCCGCAGGTACCACAATAGGCTGGTTTAAGAGAAACGCTGAAACCACCTTAGGGAGAAATTGAGGACGAGTCCTCAATTCTGCCCTGTCCGTATGAAAAATTAGGTAAGGGCTTTTATAGGATAAAGCCGCCAATTCTGAAACACGCCTGGCTGAAGCCAGGGCTAACAGCATTACCACTTTCCATGTGAGATATTTTAAGTCCACAGTGGTGAGTGGTTCAAACCAATGTGATTTTAGGAACCCCAAAACTACATTGAGATCCCAAGGTGCCACTGGAGGCACAAAAGGAGGCTGTATATGCAGTACCCCCTTGACAAACGTCTGAACTTCAGGAACTGAAGCTAGTTCTTTCTGGAAGAAAATCGACAGGGCCGAAATTTGAACCTTAATGGACCCTAATTTTAGGCCCATAGACAGTCCTGTTTGCAGGAAATGCAGGAAACGACCCAGTTGAAATTCCTCTGTAGGGGCCTTCCTGGCCTCACACCACGCAACATATTTACGCCAAATACGGTGATAATGTTGCACAGTTACATCCTTCCTGGCTTTGATCAGGGTAGGGATGACTTCATCCGGAATGCCTTTTTCCTTCAGGATCCGGCGTTCAACCGCCATGCCGTCAAACGCAGCCGCGGTAAGTCTTGGAACAGACAGGGTCCCTGCTGGAGCAGGTCCTTTCTTAGAGGTAGAGGCCACGGGTCCTCCGTGAGCATCTCTTGAAGTTCCGGGTACCAAGTCCTTCTTGGCCAATCCGGAGCCACGAGTATAGTCCTTACTCCTCTCCTTCTTATGATTCTCAGTACCTTGGGTATGAGAGGCAGAGGAGGGAACACATACACTGACTGGTACACCCACGGTGTTACCAGAGCGTCCACAGCTATTGCCTGAGGGTCCCTTGACCTGGCGCAATATCTGTCTAGTTTCTTGTTGAGGCGGGACGCCATCATGTCCACCTTTGGTTTTTCCCAACGGTTCACAATCATGTGGAAGACTTCTGGGTGAAGTCCCCACTCCCCCGGGTGGAGGTCGTGTCTGCTGAGGAAGTCTGCTTCCCAGTTGTCCACTCCCGGAATGAACACTGCTGACAGTGCTATCACATGATTTTCCGCCCAGCGAAGAATCCTTGCAACTTCCGTCATTGCCCTCCTGCTTCTTGTGCCGCCCTGTCTGTTTACGTGGGTGACTGCCGTGATGTTGTCCGACTGGATCAACACCGGCTGACCCTGAAGCAGAGGCCTTGCTTGACTTAGGGCATTGTAAATGGCCCTTAGTTCCAGGATATTTATGTGAAATGACGTTTCCATGCTTGACCACAAGCCCTGGAAATTTCTTCCCTGTGTGACTGCTCCCCAGCCTCTCAGGCTGGCATCCGTGGTCACCAGGACCCAGTCCTGAATGCCGAATCTGCGGCCCTCTAGAAGATGAGCACTCTGCAACCACCACAGGAGAGACACCCTTGTCCTTGGAGACAGGGTTATCCGCTGATGCATCTGAAGATGCGATCCGGACCATTTGTCCAGCAGATCCCACTGAAAAGTTCTTGCGTGGAATCTGCCGAATGGAATCGCTTCGTAAGAAGCCACCATTTTTCCCAGGACCCTTGTGCATTGATGCACTGACACTTGGCCTGGTTTTAGGAGGTTCCTGACTAGCTCGGATAACTCCCTGGCTTTCTCCTCCGGGAGAAACACCTTTTTCTGGACTGTGTCCAGAATCATCCCTAGGAACAGTAGACGTGTCGTCGGAATCAGCTGCGATTTTGGAATATTTAGAATCCACCCGTGCTGTCGTAGTACTACTTGAGATAGTGCTACTCCGACCTCTAACTGTTCCCTGGACCTTGCCCTTATCAGGAGATCGTCCAAGTAAGGAATAATTAAGACGCCTTTTCTTCGAAGAAGAATCATCATTTCGGCCATTACCTTGGTAAAGACCCGGGGTGCCGTGGACAATCCAAACGGCAGCGTCTGAAACTGATAATGACAGTTCTGTACCACAAACCTGAGGTACCCTTGGTGAGAAGGGCAAATTGGGACATGGAGGTAAGCATCCTTGATGTCCAGAGACACCATATAGTCCCCTTCTTCCAGGCTCGCTATCACTGCTCTGAGTGACTCCATCTTGAATTTGAACCTTTGTATGTAAGTGTTCAAGGATTTCAGATTTAAAATAGGTCTCACCGAGCCGTCCGGCTTCGGTACCACAAACAGCGTGGAATAATACCCCGTTCCCTGTTGCAGGAGGGGTACCTTGATTATCACCTGCTGGGAATACAGCTTGTGAATGGCTTCCAACACCGCCTCCCTGTCGGAGGGAGACGTTGGTAAAGCAGACTTCAGGAACCGGCGAGGGGGAGACGTCTCGAATTCCAATTTGTACCCCTGAGATACTACCTGCAGGATCCAGGGGTCCACTTGCGAGTGAGCCCACTGCGCGCTGAAATTCTTGAGACGGGCCCCCACCGTGCCTGAGTCCGCTTGTAAGGCCCCAGCGTCATGCTGAGGACTTGGCAGAAGCGGGGGAGGGCTTCTGTTCCTGGGAAGAGGCTGCCTGCTGCAGTCTTTTTCCCCTTCCTCTGCCCCGGGGCAGATATGAGTGGCCTTTTGCCCGCTTGCCCTTATGGGGACGAAAGGACTGAGCCTGAAAAGACGGTGTCTTTTTCTGCTGAGAGGTGACCTGGGGTAAAAAGGTGGATTTCCCAGCCGTTGCCGTGGCCACCAGGTCCGATAGACCGACCCCAAATAACTCCTCCCCTTTATACGGCAATACTTCCATATGCCGTTTGGAATCCGCATCACCTGACCACTGTCGCGTCCATAACCCTCTTCTGGCAGAAATGGACAGCGCACTTACTCTTGATGCCAGAGTGCAAATATCCCTCTGTGCATCTCGCATATATAGAAATGCATCCTTTAAATGCTCTATAATCAATAATATACTGTCCCTGTCCAGGGTATCAATATTTTCAGTCAGGGAATCCGACCAAGCCACCCCAGCACTGCACATCCAGGCTGAGGCGATTGCTGGTCGCAGTATAATACCAGTATGTGTGTATATACTTTTAAGGATATTTTCCAGCTTCCTATCAGCTGGTTCCTTGAGGGCGGCCGTATCAGGAGACGGTAACGCCACTTGTTTTGATAAGCGTGTGAGCGCCTTATCTACCCTAGGGGGTGTTTCCCAACGCGCCCTAACCTCTGGCGGGAAAGGGTATAATGCCAATAATTTTTTAGAAATTAGCAGTTTTTTATCGGGGGAAACCCACGCTTCATCACACACCTCATTTAATTCATCTGATTCAGGAAAAACTACGGGTAGTTTTTTCACACCCCACATAATACCCTTTTTTGTGGTACTTGTAGTATCAGAAATGTTCAAAACCTCCTTCATTGCCGTGATCATGTAACGTGTGGCCCTACTGGAAAATACGTTTGTTTCCTCACCGTCGACACTGGAGTCAGTGTCCGTGTCTGGGTCTGTGTCGACCATCTGAGGTAACGGGCGCTTTAGAGCCCCCGACGGTGCTTGAGACGCCTGTACAGGTAATAACTGATTTGCCGGCTGTCTCATGTCGTCAACAGTCTTTTGTAAAGTGCTGACGCTATCACGTAATTCCTTCCATAAGACCATCCAGTCAGGTGTCGACTCCGTAGGGGGTGACATCACTATTACAGGCAATTGCTCCGCCTCCATACCATTTTCCTCCTCATACATGTCGACACAACGTACCGACACACAGCACACACACAGGGAATGCTCTGATAGAGGACAGGACCCCACTAGCCCTTTGGGGAGACAGAGGGAGAGTTTGCCAGCACACACCAGAGCGATATATATATACAGGGATAACCTTATATAAGTGTTTTTCCCTTATATAGCTGCTGTATTGATTTATCTGCCAAATTAGTGCCCCCCCTCTCTTGTTTTACCCTGTTTCTGTAGTGCAGGACTGCAGGGGAGAGTCAGGGAGCTTCCCTCCAACGGAGCTGTGAGGGAAAATGGCGCCAGTGTGCTGAGGAGATAGGCTCCGCCCCCTTCTCGGCGGCCTTTCTCCCGCTTTTTTAAGGAAAAACTGGCAGGGGTTAAATGCATACATATAGCCCAGGAGCTATATGTGATGTATTTTTTGCCATCTAAGGTATTTTTATTGCGTCTCAGGGCGCCCTCCCCCAGCGCCCTGCACCCTCAGTGACCGGAGTGTGAAGTGTGCTGAGAGCAATGGCGCACAGCTGCGGTGCTGTGCGCTACCTTATTGAAGACAGGACGTCTTCTGCCGCCGATTTCCCGGACCTCTTCTGTCTTCTGGCTCTGTAAGGGGGCCGGCGGCGCGGCTCTGGGACCCATCCATGGCTGGGCCTGTGATCGTCCCTCTGGAGCTAATGTCCAGTAGCCTAAGAAGCCCAATCCACTCTGCACGCAGGTGAGTTCGCTTCTTCTCCCCTTAGTCCCTCGGTGCAGTGAACCTGTTGCCAGCAGGATTCACTGAAAATAAAAAACCTATACTTAAACTTTTTCACTAAGCAGCTCAGGAGAGCCACCTAGTGTGCACCCTTCTCGTTCGGGCACAAAAAACTAACTGAGGCTTGGAGGAGGGTCATAGGGGGAGGAGCCAGTGCACACCAAGTAGTCCTAAAGCTTTTACTTTTGTGCCCAGTCTCCTGCGGAGCCGCTATTCCCCATGGTCCTTTCGGAGTTCCCAGCATCCACTAGGACGTCAGAGAAATGACAGTTAGGAGCTGCTTGGCTTATTTTAGCTCTCCTAGCATTAGTGTAGATATTCTGGAAAACAAAGTCTGTCTTAAAAGGGGATCTGGTCAGTATCCCGGCAGTCGGAATACTGATGCCGGAATGCCGTCACTGCTCAGAATACCAATGCCAAGCAACGCCAGGATGCCGACATGGATTTCAATGAGGGGTTAGGGTTTTGCTTTGGGCAGTGGGGTTTAAGTTTAGGCACCCCCGGGGAGAGTTGGGGTTAGGCTGCGTGGGTTTGGGTTAAGGTTAGGCTGCGGGTAGAGAGGGTTAGGGTTAGTGGAGTTGGCTATTAGGGTTAGGAAACTTACCTAACAGGTGTTGGGATCTGCCGCTGTCTGTATTCTGACCGCTGGCGTACCACAGGGATCCTGATACCAACCCCTTAAAGGTGAGTCCAGTAGGTTTGGAGCACACAGATGATGAGAGCTGGAACAGCACACAGCTAATATAGTGGGAAGAGAAGAGTCATCTTCACTCGGTTGCTAAATGTACACAAAATAAGATTTTACTTACCGATAAATCTATTTCTCGGAGTCCGTAGTGGATGCTGGGGTTCCTGAAAGGACCATGGGGAATAGCGGCTCCGCAGGAGACAGGGCACAAAAAGTAAAGCTTTTCCAGATCAGGTGGTGTGCACTGGCTCCTCCCCCTATGACCCTCCTCCAGACTCCAGTTAGGTACTGTGCCCGGACGAGCGTACACAATAAGGGAGGATTTTGAATCCCGGGTAAGACTCATACCAGCCACACCAATCACACCGTACAACCTGTGATCTAAACCCAGTTAACAGTATGATAACAGCGGAGCCTCTGAAAGATGGCTTCCTTCAACAATAACCCGAATTAGTTAACAATAACTATGTACAATTTATGCAGATAATCCGCACTTGGGATGGGCGCCCAGCATCCACTACGGACTCCGAGAAATAGATTTATCGGTAAGTAAAATCTTATTTTCTCTATCGTCCTAGTGGATGCTGGGGTTCCTGAAAGGACCATGGGGATTATACCAAAGCTCCCAAACGGGCGGGAGAGTGCGGATGACTCTGCAGCACCGAATGAGAGAACTCCAGGTCCTCCTTAGCCAAAGTATCAAATTTGTAAAATTTTACAAACGTGTTCTCCCCTGACCACGTAGCTGCTCGGCAAAGTTGTAATGCCGAGACCCCTCGGGCAGCCGCCCAAGATGAGCCCACCTTCCTTGTGGAGTGGGCCTTTACAGATTTAGGCTGTGGCAGGCCTGCCACAGAATGTGCAAGTTGGATTGTGCTACAGATCCAACGAGCAATCGTCTGCTTAGACGCAGGAGCACCCATCTTGTTGGGTGCATACAATATAAACAACGAGTCAGATTTTCTGACTCCAGCTGTCCTTGCAATATATATTTTTAATGCTCTGACAACGTCCAGTAACTTGGAGTCCTCCAAGTCACTTGTAGCCGCAGGCACTACAATAGGCTGGTTCAGATGAAATGCTGACACCACCTTAGGGAGAAAATGCGGACGAGTCCGCAGTTCTGCCCTGTCCGAATGGAAAATCAGATATGGGCTTTTGTAAGATAAAGCTGCCAATTCTGATACTCTCCTGGCAGAAGCCAGGGCTAGAAGCATGGTCACTTTCCAAGTGAGATATTTCAAATCCACCTTTTTTAGTGGTTCAAACCAATGAGATTTTAGAAAGTCCAAAACCACATTGAGATCCCACGGTGCCACTGGAGGCACCACAGGAGGCTGTATATGCAGCACTCCCTTAACAAAGGTCTGGACTTCAGGGACTGAAGCCAATTCTTTTTGAAAGAAAATCGACAGGGCCGAAATTTGAACCTTAATAGATCCCAATTTGAGACCCATAGACAATCCTGATTGCAGGAAATGTAGGAATCGACCCAGTTGAAATTCCTCCGTCGGAGCACTCCGATCTTCGCACCACGCAACATATTTTCGCCAAATTCGGTGATAATGTTGCACGGTTACTTCCTTCCTTGCTTTAATCAAAGTAGGAATGACTTCTTCCGGCATGCCTTTTTCCTTTAGGATCCGGCGTTCAACCGCCATGCCGTCAAACGCAGCCGCGGTAAGTCTTGAAACAGACAGGGACCCTGCTGAAGCAAGTCCCTCCTTAGAGGTAGAGGCCACGGATCTTCCGTGATCATCTCTTGAAGTTCCGGGTACCAAGTCCTTCTTGGCCAATCCGGAACCACTAGTATCGTTCTTACGCCTCTTTGCCGTATAATTCTCAATACTTTTGGTATGAGAGGCAGAGGAGGAAACACATACACCGACTGGTACACCCAAGGCGTTACCAGCGCGTCCACAGCTATTGCCTGCGGATCTCTTGACCTGGCGCAATACCTGTCCAGTTTTTTGTTGAGGCGAGACGCCATCATGTCCACCATTGGTCTTTCCCAACGGGTTACCAGCATGTGGAAGACTTCTGGATGAAGTCCCCACTCTCCCGGGTGAAGATCGTGTCTGCTGAGGAAGTCTGCTTCCCAGTTGTCCACTCCCGGGATGAACACTGCTGACAGTGCTATCACATGATTCTCTGCCCAGCGAAGAATCCTTGCAGCTTCTGCCATTGCACTCCTGCTTCTTGTGCCGCCCTGTCAGTTCACATGGGCGACTGCCGTGATGTTGTCCGACTGGATCAACACCGGTTTTCCCTGAAGCAGAGGTTCTGCCTGGCTTAGAGCATTGTATATTGCTCTTAGTTCCAGAATGTTTATGTGAAGAGACGTTTCCAGACTCGTCCATACTCCCTGGAAGTTTCTTCCTTGTGTGACTGCTCCCCAGCCTCTCAGGCTGGCGTCCGTGGTCACCAGGATCCAATCCTGTATGCCGAATCTGCGGCCCTCCAATAGATGAGGACTCTGCAACCACCACAGAAGAGACACCCTTGTCCTTGGAGACAGGGTTATCCGTAGGTGCATCTGAAGATGCGACCCTGACCATTTGTCCAACAGATCCCTTTGGAAAATTCTTGCGTGGAATCTGCCGAATGGAATTGCTTCGTAAGAAGCCACCATTTTTCCCAGGACTCTTGTGCATTGATGTACAGACACCTTTCCTGGTTTTAGGAGGTTCCTGACAAGCTCGGATAACTCCTTGGCTTTTTCCTCCGGGAGAAAAACCTTTTTCTGAACCGTGTCCAGAATCATCCCTAGGAACAGCAGACGAGTTGTCGGCATTAACTGGGATTTTGGAATATTCAGAATCCACCCGTGCTGTTTTAGCACTTCTTGAGACAGTGCTAATCCCATCTCTAGCTGTTCTCTGGACCTTGCCCTTATTAGGAGATCGTCCAAGTATGGGATAATTAATATGCCTTTTCTTCGAAGAAGAATCATCATCTCGGCCATTACCTTTGTAAAGATCCGAGGTGCCGTGGACAATCCGAACGGCAGCGTCTGAAACTGATAGTGACAGTTTTGTACAACGAACCTGAGGTACCCCTGGTGTGAGGGGTAAATTGGAACGTGGAGATACGCATCCTTGATGTCCAAGGATACCATAAAGTCCCCCTCTTCCAGGTTCGCTATCACTGCTCTGAGTGACTCCATCTTGAACTTGAACTTCTTTATGTACAGGTTCAAGGACTTCAGATTTAGAATAGGCCTTACCGAGCCATCCGGCTTCGGTACCACAAAAAGAGTGGAATAATACCCCTTCCCTTGTTGTAGAAGAGGTACCTTGACTATCACCTGCTGAGAGTACAGCTTGTGAATGGCTTCCAAAACCGTCTCCCTTTCGGAGGGGGACGTTGGTAAAGCAGACTTCAGGAAACGGCGAGGTGGATCTGTCTCTAATTCCAACCTGTACCCTTGAGATATTATCTGCAGGATCCAGGGATCTACCTGCGAGTGAGCCCACTGCGCGCTGTAATTTTTGAGACGACCGCCCACCGTCCCCGAGTCCGCTTGAGAAGCCCCAGCGTCATGCTGAGGCTTTTGTAGAAGCCGGGGAGGGCTTCTGTTCCTGGGAAGGAGCTGCGTGTTGCTGTCTCTTCCCTCGACCTCTGCCTCGTGGCAGATATGAATAGCCCTTTGCTCTCTTATTTTTAAAGGAACGAAAGGGCTGCGGTTGAAAAGTCGGTGCCTTTTTCTGTTGGGGAGTGACTTGAGGTAGAAAGGTGGATTTCCCGGCTGTAGCCGTGGCCACCAAATCTGATAGACCGACTCCAAATAACTCCTCCCCTTTATACGGCAAAACTTCCATATGCCGTTTTGAATCCGCATCGCCTGTCCACTGTCGCGTCCATAAAGCTCTTCTGGCCGAAATGGACATAGCACTTACCCGTGATGCCAGTGTGCAGATATCCCTCTGTGCATCACGCATATAAAGAAATGCATCCTTTATTTGTTCTAACGACAGTAAAATATTGTCCCTGTCCAGGGTATCAATATTTTCAATCAGGGACTCTGACCAAACTACCCCAGCACTGCACATCCAGGCAGTCGCTACAGCTGGTCGTAGTATAACACCTGCATGTGTGTATATACTTTTTTGGATATTTTCCATCCTCCTATCTGATGGATCTTTAAGTGCGGCCGTCTCAGGAGAGGGTAACGCCACTTGTTTAGATAAGCGTGTTAGCGCCTTGTCCACCCTAGGAGGTGTTTCCCAGCGCTCCCTAACCTCTGGCGGGAAAGGGTATAATGCCAATAATTTCTTTGAAATTATCAGCTTTTTATCAGGGGCAACCCACGCTTCATTACACACGTCATTTAATTCTTCTGATTCAGGAAAAACTATAGGTAGTTTTTTCACACCCCACATAATACCCTGTTTAGTGGTACCTGTAGTATCAGCTAAATGTAACGCCTCCTTCATTGCCAAAATCATATAACGTGTGGCCCTACTGGAAAATACGGTTGATTCGTCACCGTCACCACTGGAGTCAGTGCCTGTGTCTGGGTCTGTGTCGACCGACTGAGGCAAAGGGCGTTTCACAGCCCCTGACGGTGTTTGAGTCGCCTGGACAGGCACTAATTGATTGTCCGGCCGCCTCATGTCGTCAAACGACTGCTTTAGCGTGTTGACACTATCCCGTAATTCCATAAATAAAGGCATCCATTCTGGTGTCGACTCCCTAGGGGGTGACATCCTCATATTTGGCAATTGCTCCGCCTCCACACCAATATCGTCCTCATACATGTCGACACACACGTACCGACACACAGCAGACACACAGGGAATGCTCCTAACGAAGACAGGACCCACTAGCCCTTTGGGGAGACAGAGGGAGAGTTTGCCAGCACACACCAAAAGCGCTATATATATATCAGGGATAGCCTTATAATAAGTGCTCCCTTATAGCTGCTTTGTTATATCAAAATATCGCCATAAATTTGCCCCCCCCTCTCTGTTTTACCCTGTTTCTGTAGTGCAGTGCAGGGGAGAGACTTGGGAGCCGTCCTGACCAGCGGAGCTGTGAGAGGAAATGGCGCCGTGTGCTGAGGAGATAGGCCCCGCCCCTTTTCTGGCGGGCTCGTCTCCCGCTATTTAGAGAAATCAGGCAGGGGTTAAATATCTCCATATAGCCTCTAGGGGCTATATGTGAGGTATTTTTAGCCTTTATATAGGTTACATTTGCCTCCCAGGGCGCCCCCCCCCAGCGCCCTGCACCCTCAGTGACCGCGTGTGAAGTGTGCTGAGAGGAAAATGGCGCACAGCTGCAGTGCTGTGCGCTACCTTTAGAAGACTGCAGGAGTCTTCAGCCGCAGATTCTGGACCTCTTCTGACTTCAGCATCTGCAAGGGGGCCGGCGGCGCGGCTCCGGTGACCATCCAGGCTGTACCTGTGATCGTCCCTCTGGAGCTTGATGTCCAGTAGCCAAGAAGCCAATCCATCCTGCACGCAGGTGAGTTGACTCCTTCTCCCCTCAGTCCCTCGCTGCAGTGATCCTGTTGCCAGCAGGAATCACTGTAAAATAAAAAACCTAGCTAAACTTTTTCTAAGCAGCTCTTTAGGAGAGCCACCTAGATTGCACCCTTCTCGGCCGGGCACAAAAATCTAACTGGAGTCTGGAGGAGGGTCATAGGGGGAGGAGCCAGTGCACACCACCTGATCTGGAAAAGCTTTACTTTTTGTGCCCTGTCTCCTGCGGAGCCGCTATTCCCCATGGTCCTTTCAGGAACCCCAGCATCCACTAGGACGATAGAGAAAGTTCTGTTAAACAGTTAAGTCATTTGTTGCTCAACGTACCGAATACATTATCTAATATAAGGGGTGGTCTTCAGTATGCCGACTGACGGGATCCCGGCGCACAGTATACCGGCGCCGGGATCCCGACAGCCGGCATACCGACACTTATTCTCCCTCGTGGGGGTCCACGACCTCCCTGGAGGGAGAATAAAATAGCCACCGTGCCCATAGCGTGGCGAGCGAAGCGAGCCCGCAAGGGGCTCATTTGCGCTCGCCACACTGTCGGTAAGCCGGCGGTCGGGCTCCCGGCGCCGGTATGCTGTTCGCCGGGAGCCCGACCGCCGGCATATCGTAGTGAACCCAATATAAGAGTTCTCATCACATTTTGTTACTCGTGTCCTTACTTAATATCAGAATCCAGTGTTGGGCAGTTGAGAGTAACACAAGGCTTGAAGTTGGAGGTTTGAGAAGAGATTTAAATGTATTGAAGAGGTGTTTGGGTCTAGACGTAAATTAGATATTAGAAGCAAATGTGTCATAGCATTTTGGTTTGAGTAGTAACTCGTTTATTTGAAAACATATCATAAGTATGAAACTTTTGCAAAAACTTTCTTCAACTAATTTCCTTTGTGTGTCTGAATGAGGTTTTTTTTTTCAATACTGGGAAGGAACATTAGCTAGAGCCATTAGATCAAAGGCTGTTGCTAGGGAGTGATCAATGGCTGTTGCTAGGGAATGAACAAGGGCTGTTGCTAGGGATTGATCAAGACGTGAGGGTCCCAAATCATGGCAGGTAAATGTAAGCATTGTTGGAAGCTGTTTATGGATGTTGTAATTCTAAGGGCAATGCCATGATAGTAAGAAAGATAGTTTGTTAAATATTATTGGATTTAAAAAAAAAGTTTGAGAAAGACTGGCGAGGGTTCAAGGTAAATAAACAAAGGGATGTAGTGAGAAATCTAATCAGAAAGTTACATTGTGCAGGCAGTGAGCTGGTGAACGCAGTTTTGGATAGAGCAGATGAAGATTGTTGCTTGTGGGCATTTGATGTTGATGCAGATTCATTTGTCTTGTTTAAGGCAAGAAAAGGATACTGGCGCCGGCTGGATCTCAAAATAAAGAACGGATACAAATTTATCAATAAAGAATTAATCATACATTTATTAAAATTTAAACTAAAAATACGACATATGTGGTTGTCAAGAGGGTAATCAGTAATAAAAGTTGAGAGTCTCTCAAATTATCATAAGACCACTTAAGTTTCCATTAAGGCAGTGTGCACTGGTAATCTGGCTAGGACTCAGTCCTCCAAGGTATCCTCATAAATTTCAGATATAGATATTACCATGGTCTCAGAAAGAAGTCCCCTTGGTTCTCAATTGCAGATCGAGGTCCAATAGCAGCAGGGGAATATGTAGAGACTCCAAATGGATGGCGCTGGTAGGGATCCTAGGGGATTTTACCTACCAGCGCCATCCAAGGGGACTTCTTTCTGAGACCATGGTAATATCTATATCTGAAATTTATGAGGATACCTTGGAGGACTGAGTCCTAGCCAGATTACCAGTGCACACTGCCTTAATGGAAACTTAAGTGGTCTTATGATAATTTGAGAGACTCTCAACTTTTATTACTGATTACCCTCTTGACAACCACATATGTCGTATTTTTAGTTTAAATTTTAATAAATGTATGATTAATTTTTTATTGATAAATTTGTATCCGTTCTTTATTTTGAGATCCAGCCGGCGCCAGTATCCTTTTCTTGCCTTGTACTTACCTTTTAGGGACTAACCATCCCTATACAGGCTGCCGTTGACAGCGCACTCACCAATTGTTTTCTCATTTGTCTTGTTTAGCTGTGAATTCCTATCTCTTTGTGAGTGACTATCTCTAATGAAAGCACCAGGTAATTCCCTCCCCCACCTAACTACTTCTTAAGCTAATGAGACATAAAAACATATACATCATACTTGACGATATTTTGGCTGCCCCCTCCAGGAGGAGGCAGCCATCTCGGCAAGGCGGGGGGCGCAGTGCAGCACACTGGGGGCGTGGCCATGGGGTGCTGCTGTTGGGTAGGGATTGCAGACAATGCAGGCATTGTGAGGCAAGGGGTGGAGCCACAATGACGCGAATCACGTCATCGCCCCCCCATCCCTTGGCTGCAGGAGGATGTGAGTGTCGGCGGGGGTTTGCGGGCAGATGGTGGCACCGGGATACTTACTGACTCTTCTGGGGAGCGGGAGCACCACCTGATTTTCGGGAGCCTCCCGGCCATTCCGGGAAAGTAGGCAAGTATGGTATACGTCCATTCTTAAATTAGAGGCACTCACCACTCACTTTATTTTTTCTCTGACGTCCTAGTGGATGCTGGGTACTCCATAAGGACCATGGGGTATAGACGGGCTCCGCAGGAGACTGGGCACTCTTAAAAGAAAGATTAGGTACTATATCTGGTGTGCACTGGCTCCTCCCTCTATGCCCCTCCTCCAGACCTCAGTTAGTATCTGTGCCCGGCCAGAGCTGGATGCACCCTAGGGGCTCTCCTGAGCTTCCTAGAAAAGAAAGTATTTGTTAGGTTTTTTATTTTCAGTGAGATCTGCTGGCAACAGACTCACTGCTACGTGGGACTGAGGGGAGAGAAGCGAACCTACCTACTTGCAGCTAGCTTGGGCTTCTAAGGCTACTGGACACCATTAGCTCCAGAGGGATCGAACACAGGCCCAGTCCTCGGTCGTCCAGTCCCGGAGCCGCGCCGCCGTCCCCCTTGCAGAGCCAGAAGAATGAAGAGAAGTTGAAAATCGGCGGCTGAAGACTCCGGTCTTCATTAAGGTAGCGCACAGCACTGCAGCTGTGCGCCATTGCTCCCTTAGCACACCACACACTCCGGTCACTGATGGGTGCAGGGCGCTGGGGGGGCGCCCTGGGCAGCAATTAGATTACCTTACTTGGCGAAAAGCACATAATACAGTCTGATAAACTGTATATGTGCATTAACCCCCGCCATTAAAGTACATAAAAGGACAGAAGCCCGCCCGCTGAGGGGGCCGGGCCTTCTTCCTCAGCACACAGTGCCATTTTCTCTTCACAGCTCAGCTGGAAGGAAGCTCCCCAGGCTCTCCCCTGCAGTATCCTGGTACACAAAGGGTAAAAAAGAGAGGGGGGCACATAAATTTAGGCGCAAAACTGTGTATATAAGCTGCTATAGGGGAAAAATAACTCAGTATAGTGTACATCCCTGTATTATATAGCGCTGTGGTGTGTGCTGGCATACTCTCTCTCTGTCTCTCCAAAGGGCCTGGTGGGGGAACTGTCTTCAAATAGAGCATCCTCTGTGTGTGTGGTGTGTCGGTACGCGTGTGTCGACATGTCTGAGGTAAAAGGCTCCTCTAAGGAGGTGATAGAGCGGATAAGTGTGTGGGAGGGTGTCTCCGTCAACAACGCCGACACCTGTTTGGATATGTGTAAGTGCTGAGGTAAAATTATTGCACAAAAGGTTAGGGAACAGAAAGGAAATCTACCCTGGTCTGTCCCTATGTCACAGAGTCCTTCAGAGTCTCTCTATGTTCACTATCCAAAATAACAAAGTATCGACACGAAGTTTAACTCCACTGTCGACTACGATAATGCAAAGTTACAGCCAAGAGGGCTAAAAGATATTCAATATATGATTATTGGAATAAAAGATGATTTGCATATCACTGATGACTCATCTGTCCCTGACACGAGAGTACACATGTTAAGGGGAAGAATGCTGAGGTAAATTTCCCTCCTCTCATGAGGAAAAAGAGCGGGAATCTCCAGACAAGAGACGGCAGCTTCCCACAAGAGAATTCTCAGGCTGTATCCTTTCCCCACTAGGGCCAGGATGTGTTGAGAATCTTCCCCTTGGGTGTCCTGTTTGCACTAGCTATTCTCAGGGATCCTGCAGATAGCGTGCACATTCTAGTATACTACCCAGACCGGCGATTGTGTCGGCATGGGTTTATAGCGCTGTGGCAGCGTGGACAGGTACCTTATCAGCAGAGATTGAGACCCTAGTATGCATATAAATATTTTAAGATGCTGTCTTAAGTGATAGATATATAATTATAAAGCATGCCCAAAGGGACATGAGTATACTGGGTCCTAGAGACAAAAGCTATGTCGATTTCTGCTTGACGTGTCCTGTAGAATATACATTGGACAGATGATGCCGACTTAAGAGGCATATGGAAGGCTGAGGATTGTGTGGAGAAAGGTTCTCGGGCCTGGTCTCCACAGTTATAGCTGGTAATTCTGATATTTTGCTTTATATTCCTGCACAGCCTAGGAAAGCACGACACTATTAAATGCAGCTTTTCGAATAAAGAAACAAGAAAGTCTGAGGTGCGTCCTTTCTTGTCAGAGCCGGGGGCAGAGGAAAGAAGCTGTACAACACAGCTAGTCCCCAGGAACAGAAGTCCTCCCCGGCCTCTACAAAAATCCACCGCATGTCGCTGGGGCTCCACAGGCGGAGCTAGGCCCGGTGGGGACACGCCTTCGTAAGTTCAGCCACAAGTGGGTTCACTCCCTGTTAGATCCCTGGGCAATAGAAATTGTATCGCAGGGATACAGGCTGGACTGTGAGAAGATGCCCCCTCACCGAGGACCCGGCGGGCTTCCCCCCAAGAGAGGGAGCCAGTGTTAACTGCAATTCGTAAATTGTATCTTCAACAGGTGGTGGTCAAGGGTCCCCTCCTTCAACAAGAGGGTGTTATTATTCGACCATGTTATAATCCCGAAACCAGACGGTTCGGTTAGACCCATATTGAATTAAAATCCCTGAACATATACCTGAAAAGGTTCAGGTTCAAGATGGAATCGCTAAGAGCGGTCATTGCATGCCTGAAATGAATCGGGACATAAGGGATGCATACCTTCGTGTCCCCATTTATCCACCTCATCAGGCGTACCTCAGAATTGCGGTACGGGATTGTCATTACCAATTTCACCAAGGTAATGGCGGATATGATGGTGCTCCTGCGGAAGCAAGGTGTCACTATTATCACATACTTGGATGATCTCCTCATAAAAGCGAGATCAAGAGAGCAGTTGCTGGACAGCGTATCACCTTCTCTGGAAGTGAAACGGCAACACGACTGGATTCTATATATTCCAAAGTCGCAGTTGGTTCCTACAGCTCATCTGCCTCGCCTAGGCATGATCCTAGACACAGACCAGAAGAGGGTTTATCTCCCGATAGAGAGAGCTCAGGAGCTCATGACACTGGTCAGGAATCCATTGAAAACCAAAACAGGTGTCAGTGCATCACTGCACTCGAGTCCTGGGAAGGATGATGGCATCATACGAGGCCATCCCCTTCGGCTGGTTCCATGCAAGGACAATGGAACTTACTGGACAAGTGGTCCGGATCACATCTTCAGATGCATCGGTTAATCACCCTATCCCCCAGGGCCAGGGTGTCTCTCCTGTGGTGGCTGCGGAGTGCTCACCTTCTCGAGGGCCGCAGATTCGGCATTCAGGACTGGGTCCTGGTGATCACGGATGCAAGCCTCCGAGGGTGGGGGGCAGTTACACAGGGAAGAAAATTCCAAGGTTTGTGGTCAAGCCAACAGACTTGCCTTCACATCAATATCCTGGAACTAAGGGCCATATACAACGCCCTAAGTCAAGCGGAGTTCCTGCTTCGCGACCAACCGGTTCTGATCCAGTCAGACCGCAGGGGCTCATGTAAACCGCCAGGGCGGCACAAGGAGCAGGGTAGTGAGGGTAGAAGCCACCAGAATTCTTTGCTGGGCGGAGAATCAAGTAAGCGCACTGTCAGCAGTGTTCATTCCGGGAGTGGACACGACCTCCACCTGGGAAAGTGGTGACTTCATCAGGAAGTCTTCACGCAGTTTTGCAAATTGATGGAAACTGCCTCAGGTGGACTACATGGCGTCCCACCTCAATAAAAAGATAAAAAAGGTTTTACGCTGGGTCAAGGGACTCTCAGGCGATAGCTGTGGTCGCACTAGTAACACCGTGGGTGTTCCAGTCGGTCTATATATTCCCTCCTCTTCCTCTCAGACCCAAGGGCTGAGAATTGTAATAAACGGAGGAGTGTGAACAATATTCTTTGCTCCGGATTGGCCAAGAAGGACTCGGTACCCGGAACTGCAAGAAATGCTCTCAGAGGACCCATGGCCTCTGCCTCTCAGTCAGGACATGTTGCAACAGGGACCCTGTCTGATCCAAGACTTACCGCGGCTGCGTTAGACGGCATGGCGGTTGAACGCCGGATCCTAGCGGAAAAGGGCATTCCGGATGCAGTTATTCCTACGCTGATAAAGGCTAGGAAAGACGTGACAGCAAGACTTTTTCACTGTATATGGCGAAAATAGGTTGCTTGGTGTGTGGCCGGGAAGGCCCTACAGAGGAATTCCAGGGGGGTCGATTCCTGCACTTCCTACAGTCAGGAGTGACTATGGGCCTAAAATTAGGATCCATAAAGGCCAAGATTTCAGCGCTATCCCTTTTTCTCTCAAAAAGAACTGGCTTCACTGCCTGAAGTTCGGACGTTGTTACAGGGGTGCTGCATATTCAGCCCCTTTTGTGCCTCCAGTGGCACCTTGGGATCTTAACGTGTGTTGGATTCCTAAAATCCCACTGGTTTGAGCCACTTAAGACCGTGGAGCTAAAATATCTCACGTGGAAAGTGGTCATGCTTTTGGCCTTAGCTTGGACTAGGCATGTGTCACTCAGAATTGGCTGCTTTGTCATGTAAAAGCCCATATCTGATCTTCCATATGGAAAGGGCAGAATGGAGGACTCGTCCCCAATTTCTCCCTAAGGTGGTATCACCGTTTCATTTGAATCAACCTATTGTGGTGCCTGCGGCTACTAGGGACTTGGAGGATTCCAAGTTGCTGGACGTAGTCCGGGCCCTGAAACTTTATGTTTCCAGGATGGCTAGAGTCAGAAAAACTGACTCGCTATTTATCCTGCATGCACACAACAAGCTGGGTGCTCCTGCTTCAAAGCAGACTATTGCTCGCTGGATCTGTAGCACCATTCAGCTTGCACATTCTGCGGCTGGACTGCCGCATCCTAAATCAGTAAAAGCCCATTCCACGAGGAAGGTGGGCTCTTCTTGGGCGGCTGCCCGAGGGGTCTCGGCTTTAGAACTTTGCCGAGCTGCTACTTGGTCGGGTTCAAACACTTTTGCAAAATTCTACAAGTTTGATACCCTGGCTGAGGAGGACCTTGAGTTTGCTCATTCGGTGCTGCAGAGTCAGCCGCACTCTCCCGCCCGTTTGGGAGCTTTGGTATAATCCCCATGGTCCTTACGGAGTTCCCAACATCCACTAGGACGTCAGAGAAAATAAGAATTTACTCACCGGTAATTCTATTTCTCGTAGTCCGTAGTGGATGCTGGGAGCCCGTCCCAAGTGCGGACTCTCTGCAATACATGTATATAGTTATTGCTTAACTAAAGGGTTATTGTATGAGCCATCTGTTGAGAGAGGCTCAGTTATTGTTCATACTGTTAACTGGGTATAGTTATCACGAGTTGTACAGTGTGATTGGTGTGGCTGGTATGAGTCTTACCCTGGATTCCAAATCCTTTCCTAGTAATGTCAGCTCTTCCGGGCACAGTTTCCCTAACTGAGGTCTGGAGGAGGGGCATAGAGGGAGGAGCCAGTGCACACCAGATATAGTACCTAATCTTTCTTTTAAGAGTGCCCAGTCTCCTGCGGAGCCTGTCTATACCCCATGGTCCTTACGGAGTACCCAGCATCCACTACGGACTACGAGAAATAGAATTACCGGTGAGTAAATTCTTATTTTTTATATAGTAGGCATCACTAATATTATAAGACATAAATAGATCACTAAGAATGGGTATAACCTTAATACTTTCGACCGTTCATTGTAGGACGCGCAAGCTGAAGTTACAGTAGTGGACAGAAGATCTGCACAGAGCAGTCAGAGACCATTTAACTGCTACAGGAGGCAGCAATTCATACATTCAAGGTCTCCTGGAGAAGAAACTCTGCTGGCCACTTCAGGGGTCAGGGCCGGGCTGCCTCGTCGTTAGGACCCGCCCCCACCATGGGGTAAATGCCATGATTCGCGGGTCCACGAGGAAGAAGTGGGGCTACATGATGCGATTTCTCCATATGAAGATGAAAATACCGGGTATAATCTCCTTATCCTGCACGCTGGGGATCTGGGAGATATGACTACTCTTCCGGGGGACTACACAAAAAATCAGAAAGACAAAGGTAGGTGAGCCGGAAGGGCTGGGATTCTGGCAGATTTAGAAAGATTTCCTGCAGCATAACGCAGCATGACAATTTTTCCTTCTAAACCTCTCAAATTGGGCCTGACTCATTTTTGTAAGTAAAGCAAAAAAGCAAGCAACTGAGCAAAACCATGTTGCATTGCAGGTGGGGCAGATGTAACATGCGCAGATATTTAGATTTGGGTGGGGTGTGGTAACATGTGCAGAGATTTAGATTTGGGTGTGGCGTGTTCAAACTGAAATCTAAATTGCAGTGTAATAATAAAGCAGCCAGTATTTACCCTGCACAGAAACAATATAACCCACCCAAATCTAACTCTCTCTGCACATGTTATATCTTCCACACCTGCAGTGCACATGGGCAGGGCAGTCGAGAGCCGGGCTGGGCCTTGGTACTTTTCAAGGGGCGTGCCCTAATCACAGGAGGTGTGGTCATGTACCCTTAGAAAAAAATACTGAAAAAAATAGTATTTTAAGCACCTCCATGGCCACACTCAGGGCCGGTGCTAGGGTGTTCAGCGCCCTCCTGCAAAATAGAAATTTGCGCCCTCCCATATTTAATAACGGGACAATGCACGCTAAAGGCGTGCGCCGCAAATAAGGGGTGTCGTCTCACAAGGAAGGGGTGTGGCTACAGATTAGTACCCCAATTCAATTAGACCACACAGTAGCACAATCTTATTTACATGACACCACACACAGTGCCCCTAATTCACATTACACAGGAGGGAGGCAGCCTGATGCTGGGTAGAGACAAGAGGGGAGATAGATCCTGGGTAGAGAAAAGTGTGTGACAGCCAGGTGCTGTGTAGATAAAGGGTAGGACAGCCAGATGCCGTACAGAGAAATGGGAAAGCAACCACATTCTGGGCAGAGAGGGGGGAGTTGGCAGTCAGATGCTAGGCAGAAAGATGGGGGGACACAGACGCTGGGCAGAGAGATGGGGGGAGACAGACGCTGGGTAGACAGAGGGTGGGATAGCCATATGCTGGGCAGAGAGATGGGGGAGACAGACGCTGGGCAGAGAGATGGGGGGAGACAGACGCTGGGTAGACAGAGGGTGGGATAGCCATATGCTGGGCAGAGAGATGGGGGAGACAGACGCTGGGCAGAGAGATGGGGGGAGACAGACGCTGGGTAGACAGAGGGTGGGATAGCCATATGCTGGGCAGAGAGATGGGGGAGACAGACGCTGGGCAGAAAGATGGGGGGAGACAGACGCTGGGCAGAGAGATGGGGGGAGACACGCTGGGCAGAGAGATGGGGGGAGACAGACGCTGGGCAGAGAGATGGGGGGAGACAGGCGCTGGGTAGACAGAGGGTGGGATAGCCATATGCTGGGCAGAGAGATGGGGGAGACAGACGCTGGGCAGAGAGATGGGGGAGACAGACGCTGGGCAGAGAGATGGGGGGAGACAGACGCTGGGTAGACAGAGGGTGGGATAGCCATATGCTGGGCAGAGAGATGGGGGAGACAGACGCTGGGCAGAAAGATGGGGGGAGACAGACGCTGGGCAGAGAGATGGGGGGAGACACGCTGGGCAGAGAGATGGGGGGAGACAGACGCTGGGCAGAGAGATGGGGGGAGACAGGCGCTGGGTAGACAGAGGGTGGGATAGCCATATGCTGGGCAGAGAGATGGGGGAGACAGACGCTGGGCAGAGAGATGGGGGAGACAGACGCTGGGCAGACAGAGGGTGGGATAGCCATATGCTGGGCAGAGAGATGGGGGAGACAGATGCTGGGCAGAGAGAGGATGGGGGACAGATGCTGGACAGAGAGAGAGGGGAGGCAGATGCTGGGGAGTGGGGGGGGGGGAGGCAGATGCAGGGCAGAGAGAGGAGGGGAGGCAGATGCTGGGCAGAGAAATGAAGGGGGGCAGATGCAGGGCAGAGAGAGAGGGGAGGCAGATGCTGGGGAGTGGGGGGGCCAGATGCTGGGCAGAGAGAGGAGGTGAGGCAGATACTGAGCAGGGAGAGGAAGAGAGACAGATGCTGGAAGAGAAAGAGGGGAGGCAGATGATGGGGAGTGGGGGTTGGGAGACGCTGGGCATAGAGAGGAGGGGAGGCAGATGCTGGGCAGAGAGAGAGGGGGTGCAGATGTTGGGGAGTGGAGGGGAGGGCGCAAATGCTGGGCAGAGAGAGGAGGGGAGGCAGATGCTGGGGAGTGGGGCGCAAATGCTGGGCAGAGAGAAGAGGGGAGGCAGATGGGAGGCAGATGCTGGGGAGTAGAGGGGTAGATGATGGGCAGAGGAGGGGAGGCAGATGAAAGATGGGGGGGACAGATGCTAGGGAGGGAGAGGCAGATGCTGGGGAGTCTGGGGGGGAGATGCTGGGCAGAGAGAGGAAGGCGGACGGATGCTGGGCAGAGAGAGGGGGGACAGATGAAAAGCAGATAGAGGAGGGGGTGAGACAGATGCTAGGGAGAGGGGGAGGCAGATGCTGGGGAGAGAGAGGAGGTAAGGCAGATGTTGCGGAGAGAGGAGAGGGCCAGATTCTGGGGAGAGGGGGGGGGGGGGCAGATTCTGGGGAGGGGGGGGGGGGGCAGTTACTGGACACAGACTATACAGTGACAGACATGCTGCATAGAGAAGAGGCAGAGACAGGCAGGAGCTACAGAGACAGGAGCAGTTACTGTGGAGTGGAGACAGAGGAGGCAGGCTGAATACTCACAGTCAGTGTCCATGCTGTGAGTTCTCCGTGTTCCAGGGGTCAGAGGAGCATGTGACAGTCTCCTCCAATCAGGGGCTCTTCTAATCAGCATGTGCCGAGCTCCTCCAATCACAGCTCGGCACATGCTCTTCTGCTCTTACTACTCAGATCAAGGTGGAGAGGCTCGGGCTCAGCTCGGGCTCAGCTCGGGCTCAGCTCAGCAGTGAGTTCCAGGGACTTCCCCCGCCGTTGCTACTCTCTCACACAGTCATGTAAGCACCCCCCTCCCTCTCCTTCCCTGTGCTGCCGGCACCGCTGCCTTTCATGTGACAGGCGCAGTGGCAGCCGACACTTGCAGCAACAGCAGCAGAGTAGCAGAGCAGGGAGAAGCGCCTCGCCAGCACGGCGCTTGCTGAGCGGTTAGCGCCAGGCCTGGCCACACTGCAGCCCAGTACACAGCAGAATGTGCAGGGTTGAGGAGAAGAGCTGCAGCTGTTGCTGCCAGGTAAGGGGGAGGGGGCCTGGGCCCCTACTGGGCCCCTCCATCAGACCTGGGCCCGGGTAATTTGTACCCTCTCCCCCCCTCTCTCAACACCACTGCACATGGGTTTGCACAACTGCTAACAAATTTGCTGCTGTGAACAACTCTGAAGGGGTCATTCCCAGTTGATCGCTCGCTAGCTAGTTTTAGCAGCCGTGCAAACGCTATGCCACCACCCACTGGGGAGTGTATTTAAGCTTAGCGGAAGTGCGAACGCTTGTGCAGCCGAGCTCTGCAAAAACAGTTTGTGCAGTTTCAAAGTAGCTCTGAACCTACTCAGCGCTTGCGATCACTTTAGCCTATTCGTGTCCGGATTTGACATCATACACCCGCCCAGCAAACGCCCAGCCACGCCTGCGTTTTATCAGACACTCCTGCGTTTTTGCAAACACTCCCTGAAAACGGTCAGTTGACACCCAGAAACGCCCCCTTCCTGTCAATCTTCTTGCGGTTGTCAGTGAGAAGAAAAACTTTGCTAGAACCTGAACACAAGCACAAAGGGCTTTGTACCCGTACGTCACGCGTGCGCATTGCGGGGTATACGCATGCGCAGAAATGCTGTTTTTTTACCTGATCGCTGCGCTGCGAAAATTGGCAGCGAGCGATCAACTTGGAATGACCCCCTGAATTACCACCAAAGTTACTTGCTTTTTTGCTTTACATTCAAACACGAAACAGGTCCATAGTTCCTGATTTAGACATAAACTAGGGTATTCAATTATCCGCAAATTCGCTGCAATTTTTCACCCGAAAATTTTTCGCGGCAATCGGGCGAAAATTGCTGCGAAAACGCTCCGTTTTTCGACCTATTTCATTCCAAACGGGTTTCACCTGAAAATTCTTGCAGTGAAAAGTGCAGGTGAAAATGGGGAAATCAGCCTGTACCCCCAAAAATGCTAAACTAACATAGGAAAACAGAAGAGAAGTGTATTAGAGATCACATTAGAGAGTTTTTGGGGACATAAATTGTGTGAAATGGCTGTTATATGCATTTTTAAAAAAAATGCAAAAAAATGATAGAAAGCAAGTTTTTTTGAGCAAAATAAATGCTCTCATTAAATTTGGGGTACATGAAAATGGATATAAGTATACATTTGGGTCATTTTAGGGTACTTTAAAAAAAAAAAGTGGAAACAGACCGATTACTCCCATCTGCAAGCCTAAAAACACCTGTCCCACTCATAAAGCACCCCAATATACCTGTCCCATACCTTGAACCCCAATTTCCATCACTTTGTACCTTTTCACCCCAAAAATGACGTCATTATTGTCCAATTAAAAATAATTAAAAACCTCAACGTGCCTAATTAGTCATTAAGGGGGGTGTCCCAGGAGTTCTGTACCATATCCAAACCTTTTTACCTTAAAATAGTGACTTTTCCCAACTTTTCACCTGCTTCAGAGTAGGTGAAGTGAAATTAGTGAAAAAAATGATCAACGATAAATTTTACAGGAAAATTGAATAGGCTGTAATTGCGTTTTGCGGGAAAAGTCTGTTTCTTCGCGCGAAAACCGGACTTTTCACGCGAAAAGTCCGTTATCGCTGCTAATTGAATATACCCCATAGTATCTGCATCTGCTTTTGCATTTGGCCACGTTAACCTGCTTAGGGTTCTAAGTACTAAGCCTTAGAGAAAGATAAAGTAGACAGAAATAAAGTCCCAGTCAACAAGGTCCTAACTGCCATGTTACAGGCTGTATTTGAAAAATAGCAGTTAGGAGCTGCTTGGTTTGTAGTTTATCTCTCTCCACTTTATCACTCTCCAAGTCTTAGTACATCTGTCCCTATGTTTGAAAAAAATGACAGTTAGGAGCTTGTTGGTTGGTACTTTATATTCGTCCACTTTAACTTTCTCAAAGGCTTAGCACATAGATAGGGTTTCTTATGCTAATGAGAGAATCCACCCGAGGTGGTACTGCAGGAGACGGTGGAGTCGGCTGCTGCCTGCTGTGAAGGGGGTACCTCTTATAAGATTCAGACTGGGACAGGAGGCAGGGAGGAATATGCGCCCCTGGCTAGCATCACTATTGAATGATAGAGGCAGGCATCTGGCTGGCCACGTAGAGGTTTCCTCAGCCACGGGCCACCCTTCTGCTTTATGACAGATACAGTAGGCGGCAGTAGAACTAAAAGGGGATTCAAATGACCTATATCGCAGTGTACGGCTTTGCCACAAACCCCACCCCACTGTCCTCCACTTACCTGATTGGAGACTCGGCCACTCAGAGTCAGACTTCACAGATGGAAGGACTGTATGGGCTAATCAGAGAGTACTGGCAGTCTTGGGGGGAGGCGGGAGCAGTGTACTTACACTCTGCTGCATGAGACTAGCAGTGACTGTGTGTGGTGCATACAGTATTTAATAAGTGCTGTGTGTATTTGCCGGCTTAGAGAAGGCAGTGTAGTTGCAGCATGCGGCTTGTGTGTCCCTCCCCAGCTCTCCTTCCTCTCCATCTCCCCTGGGATTCGCTTCCTCTATATTGCTGGGCCATGTACAGTAACTGTGCACCTCAGAGGCATATGGAGCTTTAAATACACGCCAATGGCACTCCCAGATGTAGGAGGGTAACATGCTTTCGCTTTGCCGCTTTGCCACCGCTCCTCTGTGGCAGCATGTTTAAAGTTATAATGCCGTACTGTAAAATGCTTTCAATAGCATTACAACAGTGTTGGAATACTGCCACCAGCATTCTGGTGTCTACAGTACATAGTTACTCGGGGGTAGGGGGGATCAACATGTATCTTGCATCTGGGCGACTGGGACAAACTTGTGCCACTGAAATCCACCTATGCATACTAAACATTTGTGTGACTTTCCATGGAATCCCTTCCAGCCCACTACGTGTACCCATGCAATGCTGAATGCAAAAGATCCCTCTGAAACAGGTGTTCTATTTTTGTTCATACAGTACAATAGGGATCCGGTCTCTAAGTCGACAGTAACTAGGTCGACAATGTCTAGGTCGACCACTATTGGTCGACAGTAACTAGGTCGACAGGGTCTTTAGGTCAACATGTTCTAGGTCGACAGGTCAAAAGGTCGACATGAGTTTTTCACAATTTTTTTCTTTTTTTGAACCTTTTCATACTTAACGATCCACGTGGACTACGATTGGAACGGTAATCTGTGCCGAGCGAAGCGGTAGCGGAGCGAAGGCACCATGCCCGAAGCATGGCGAGCGAAGCGAGCCATGTGAGGGGACGCGGTGCACTAATTGGGGTTCCCGGTCACTCTACGAAGAAAACGACACCAAAATAACATAAAAAACTCATGTCGACCTTTTGACCTGTCGACATTGAACATGTCGACCTAAAGACCCTGTCGACCTAGACACCCTGTCGACCTAGTTACTGTCGACCAATAGTGGTCGACCTAGACATTGTCGACCTAGTTACTGTCGACCTTCAATACCACACCCGTACAGTACACAAAGATTGAGCACGGAAGCCAGCATTCACACGCCTTCCCATGACACTCCCATAAGATTAAACAGTTCCATCTGTTTATATAGTCATAGCCCATTTACCACCCAAAAATGTAAATTTTATGGATAGTCTGCTCAAAGGACGGATCAACCCATATGCCCTAACGATCTCCTGTGTGCATATACCTAATCTGGGGCAACATTTTTCTTTGGCACATACACAGTATGCTGAAGTGCGTGACATCTGTCTACATTTCCACTTGCATCATCCAATCCAGAATCAAACCCATATTGAGGTCAGGGGTCACATAAAGCCCACTGGCCACAGGTTGTGCAGCCCTCGACTAAGTTAAATGATCCAAAGTGGTTACCTTACAATATCAAGTGCATGTGAGCAAATTGGTTGGCTGTTCAAAGACATGTAGATGTATGGAGGTAAATTAATACTAATCAAGCTAGTTGAGTACTGTATACGGTCAATAGATCTACACTAAAAAGGTCTACAGTCAATAGGTCGACCGCTAATGGTAGACATGTATTAGGTTGACAGGGTCAAAATGTCGACATGTAAAAGGTAGTTCAAAAGGTTGACAGGGTCAAAAGGTCGATGTGACAATGGTCGACACACATATGGTCGACACAAGTTTTTTATTTTATTTCATTTTTTTCAACTTTTTCATACTTTACCATCCACATGGACTGATTGGGAACAATAACCTTGCCCGAAGATGGCACAATAATTGGGCTTGTTTGTGGCAGAAAGGTGACAAAACACCTAAAAACAAATACAAAAAATTGTCTACCTTTTTTGTGTCAACCATTTCCATGTCTACCTTTTAACCCTATCAACCTTATGTCCCTATCAACCTTATGTCCCTATCAACCTTATGACCCTATCAACCTTTCTACTGTCTGCCTATTTTATGTTGACCTTTTGACCCTGTCGACCTAATGCAGGTCTACCATTAGTGGTAGACCTATTGACTGTAGACCTTTTTAGTGTAGCTCTAATAATCCACACCCGAAATAGTAGCAGAATTTCTAATTGACAAAATGTTGGGAGTTGAATATCTCAGAAATGACAGTAGATCCGAGATACTTGAATCCTGCAGATATGCTAGATGCGTGTGAATTTGAGTCAACACTCTACAATCTTGCTTCTTGCTGGAACTTAGTGCTCTTTTATTTTTTGTAAATAACAGATTTTTCTAAGGTGGTGAAAGGAGCACTTTATATTGAACCATCTTACATAACATGAACAGTTACAGTAAATTAATTTTAAAATATTCTTTGCAACATTTTTTGCGCACTTGATATTTGAGATATTTTCACAGAGTTGACTTTATCCTCACGGCAAAAAAAAATAAAAAATTGTTTGCAACGTGAGATCAAAACATACAGTAGCTACAATCTGATGGGTAATTAGGTTTGTTTAAAGAGCGACTGTACTCATAGATAATAGTTCTGTCACTACTGAAGCAGAGCAAGAAAGTGGTGGCTTAGGAACATGCAACAGGCAATTTTAGTCTTACAAGAATATTTAAATGAGTTGGTGCAGCTGTAGAAGATGTACAGATGGAGCCACGCTAGTCGTGGCTCAGTCTGTGCCTGGGGGAGCGCCTAACGCCGAGAGCATTTCCGTTTGGCCGGGCGCACCTGTGACGGAGACTCGCCCCATTCACTAGAATGGGAGAGCGTCTCCGTCGCACGCCTGGACGGAGACGCTCAGAATGGGATCGTCTCTGTGCACTCCCGGAGTGACTAGATTGCCTAGTTACGCCGGGAGTGCACACCTGCGATTGAGCCGCCTCAGATGAGTGCGGCTCCATTTCTATGCAGTCATTCAAAACATTGAGTACAGTATATCACTTTAATCAGTGACGATCAAACCCAGAGCCGTCTTAACAGCAGTGTAGGCCCCTGGGCACAGCAATGCACTGGGGCCCATACCCACCCATCAGCGGTAGGGGCAGGGGGTGCTATCATCAGCAGCTTTGATATCCTGCGTGGGGTAGGGTGTTCTATCTTTCACTCAGCATGTAGGACCTGGAGAATTAATTTCTGCTAATTACTCCTTTACTGCACAAATGGGGCGAGAAGGAGAACGCTAAACTGTAGAAGGGGACATTGTGCTGAATGAAGGGGCCCTGGTACATGACTTCCAGGGTGGTAGGGGGTGTTTAATACACAGGGGAGGGGTGGATAGTGGAGTGGGCTTAATATTCATCATTTTCTGGGGGTCAGGGCAGCTTGCTTTACTGCAGATACCTCAAGTTCCTGGAAATAGATTTCTTCGCTTTAATGGGATAAAAAAACTAGAGCGTCACACCTTTCAGGAGATATTGGGGACTTGGGGATCAGACTTCAGTAGCCAGAGCAATCCACCAATAAAAATATAAAACTGCATATTAGGCGTGTGGAGCTGTAGCAGGGACCAGCTGCTTGAAGGCTGATATCTCTGGTTCTGGGCATAGTAGAGACAAGCTGCCAGTGTCCACTGAAAGGGGAGAGTCTCAGCTTTTGGAGTATATCCTCAGAAAACTCTAAGTCCGATAGAACCCGAGATATCTGGCTGGGAAGAACAATTAACAGGCTTGGAAGGGGACCACTGCTTTGAAGTCAGATATCTCCGGTTCCCCATGGCCGATTTTCAAAAATCTGGTACCCCTGGAAAAAGGGGACCCTCAGCTATAATCCTAGGGCCCTTTTACTCCTGGGGCCCTTGGGCAAGAGCCCATTGAGCCCATATGAAAAGACGGCCCTGATCAAACCTAAAAACACACAGGTGTCTGAAAATCGTCATCTATGTATGATAAAACGTAACTGTTACCCACATACAGTGGAGGCAGCTATTTTCTGGACTGAGCTATACGTAAGCACATCGATGCCATAGGATCCGGTAACACCACTGTGATGATATACCCTAGTTTAAGTACAGTAGGTGGCAGGTCACTTTTGAATATAAATTGAAAAGGAGTTACTATAACTATTGTTATGAACTGGTGTAATTGCCGCAGTATAGATGGAGGTATTTAATTTATCATCATCTTCTAACATGCCTGTTTCCTCTTAATAGCAAAGAATAACAGATGGAGCATATAAAATAAATTCCCAATCAAATTTTTTTATAGTTAAAAAATTAACTAAAACTATATTTATATTGCCTTTTGTCAAGGCCTTAGCAGAGCAATAAAGGACTAAAAAGGGCTTCTTCCTAAAAATGTGACCTTATGATGTAACAAAGAGGTGTTGTGGCTGCCACGAGCAAGGAGTGGCTAAGCTCCCTGAGAGTACTAAGAACAGTTTGCGCTTTATGGTGGCTTGACGCAAGGAGTAGGTAGAAGCTGAGCACCAGGAGCATCTTAAAGACGGTATTCGGACTATAGATCTACACTAAAATGGTCCACAGTCAATAGGTCTACCACTAATGGTAGACATGCATTAGGTCGACAGGGTCAAAATGTCAACATAAAATAGGCAGACAGTAGAAAGGTTGATAGGGTCAAAAGGTTGATCTCACCACTATCTGTGTATTTCCTTCTCTCAAAGTATGTCCGTCTCCTCGGGCACAGTTTCTAGACTGAGTCTGGTAGGAGGGGCATAGAGGGAGGAGCCAGCCCACACTGTTAAACTCTTAAAGTTCCCAAGGCTCCTGGTGGACCTATCTATACCCCATGGAACTAATGTGGACCCCAGCATCCTCTACGGACTACTAGAAAAAGATTTACCGGTAGGTAATTAATATCCTGTTATTTTTATTATTAGCAAAAAAGAGAATTGTGGCATAGTATTGTATTGTGCCACAATAAGAATGTTGAAGAAATACTTGTTGGTTCATTTGAGAACAGATCACGCTGAGTACATTTTCAATTTCCTTTTTGGTTATTTGGTGCAGCAATTATGCTGTTTTTGTCTAAATTATGTTGTCTGGCAACGATGGTGCAAAGTACTGAAATAATTAGGGAAAAAAATAATTATTTAAGGGTTGCACTGACCAGCAAATCAGTGCAGGCCTTGGGTTTCTCAACAGATCAAGGGCCTAATTCAGACCTGATCGCAAAAGCAAAATTTTCCTCTGATGGCCCAAACCATGGCCCTCATTCCGAGTTGATCGGTCGCAAGGCGAATTTAGCAGAGTTACACACGCTAAGCCGCCGCCTACTGGGAGTGAATCTTAGCTTCTTAAAATTGCGACCGATGTATTCGCAATATTGCGATTACTAACTACTTAGCAGTTTCAGAGTAGCTCCAGACTTACTCTGCCTGTGCGATCATTTCAGTGCTTGTCGTTCCTGGTTGACGTCACAAACACACCCAGCGTTCGCCCAGGCACTCCCACCGTTTCCCCGGCCACTCCTGCGTTTTTTCCGGAAACGGTAGCGTTTTCAGCCACACGCCCCTGAAACGCCGTGTTTCCGCCCAGTAACACCCATTTCCTGTCAATCACATTACGATCGCCGGAGCGAAGAAAAAGCCGTGAGTAAAAATACTTTCTTCATAGTAAAGTTACTTGGCGCAGTCGCAGTGCGAACATTGCGCATGCGTACTAAGCGGATTTTCACTGCGATGCGATGAAAAAGAACGAGCGAACAACTCGGAATGAGGGCCCATGTGAACTGCAGGGTGGGGTGGGTGGGGTGGGGGGGGGGGCAGATATAAGATTTGCAGAGAGAGTTAGATTTGGGTGGGTTATATTGTTTCTGTGCATTGTATATACTGGCTGCTTTATTTTTACTAGAGATGAACGCCTGAAATTTTTCGGGTTTTGTGTTTTGGTTTTGGGTTCGGTTCCGCGGCCGTGTTTTGGGTTCGAACGCGTTTTGGCAAAACCTCACCGAATTATTTTTGTCGGATTCGGGTGTGTTTTGGATTCGGGTGTTTTTTTCCAAAAACACTAAAAAACAGCTTAAATCATAGAATTTGGGGGTCATTTTGATCCCAAAGTATTATTAACCTCAAAAACCATAATTTACACTCATTTTCAGTCTATTCTGAATACCTCACACCTCACAATATTATTTTTAGTCCTAAAATTTGCACCGAGGTCGCTGTGTGAGTAAGATAAGCGACCCTAGTGGCCGACACAAACACCGGGCCCATCTAGGAGTGGCACTGCAGTGTCACGCAGGATGTCCCTTCCAAAAAACCCTCCCCAAACAGCACATGACGCAAAGAAAAAAAGAGGCGCAATGAGGTAGCTGTGTGAGTAAGATTAGCGACCCTAGTGGCCGACACAAACACCGGGCCCATCTAGGAGTGGCACTGCAGTGTCACGCAGGATGGCCCTTCCAAAAAACCCTCCCCAAACAGCACATGACGCAAAGAAAAAAAGAGGCGCAATGAGGTAGCTGACTGTGTGAGTAAGATTAGCGACCCTAGTGGCCGACACAAACACCGGGCCCATCTAGGAGTGGCACTGCAGTGTCACGCAGGATGGCCCTTCCAAAAAACCCTCCCCAAACAGCACATGACGCAAAGAAAAAAAGAGGCGCAATGAGGTAGCTGACTGTGTGAGTAAGATTAGCGACCCTAGTGGCCGACACAAACACCGGGCCCATCTAGGAGTGGCACTGCAGTGTCACGCAGGATGTCCCTTCCAAAAAACCCTCCCCAAACAGCACATGACGCAAAGAAAAAAAGAGGCGCAATGAGGTAGCTGTGTGAGTAAGATTAGCGACCCTAGTGGCCGACACAAACACCGGGCCCATCTAGGAGTGGCACTGCAGTGTCACGCAGGATGTCCCTTCCAAAAAACCCTCCCCAAACAGCACATGACGCAAAGAAAAAAAGAGGCGCAATGAGGTAGCTGACTGTGTGAGTAAGATTAGCGACCCTAGTGGCCGACACAAACACCGGGCCCATTTAGGAGTGGCACTGCAGTGTCACGCAGGATGTCCCTTCCAAAAAACCCTCCCCAATCAGCACATGATGCAAAGAAAAAGAAAAGAAAAAAGAGGTGCAAGATGGAATTATCCTTGGGCCCTCCCACCCACCCTTATGTTGTATAAACAAAACAGGACATGCACACTTTAACCAACCCATCATTTCAGTGACAGGGTCTGCCACACGACTGTGACTGATATGACGGGTTGGTTTGGACCCCCCCCAAAAAAGAAGCAATTAATCTCTCCTTGCACAAACTGGCTCTACAGAGGCAAGATGTCCACCTCATCTTCACCCTCCGATATATCACCGTGTACATCCCCCTCCTCACAGATTATCAATTCGTCCCCACTGGAATCCACCATCTCAGCTCCCTGTGTACTTTGTGGAGGCAATTGCTGCTGGTCAATGTCTCCGCGGAGGAATTTATTATAATTCATTTTAATGAACATCATCTTCTCCACATTTTCTGGATGTAACCTCGTACGCCGATTGCTGACAAGGTGAGCGGCGGCACTAAACACTCTTTCGGAGTACACACTTGTGGGAGGGCAACTTAGGTAGAATAAAGCCAGTTTGTGCAAGGGCCTCCAAATTGCCTCTTTTTCCTGCCAGTATAAGTACGGACTGTGTGACGTGCCTACTTGGATGCGGTCACTCATATAATCCTCCACCATTCTATCAATGTTGAGAGAATCATATGCAGTGACAGTAGACGACATGTCCGTAATCGTTGTCAGGTCCTTCAGTCCGGACCAGATGTCAGCATCAGCAGTCGCTCCAGACTGCCCTGCATCACCGCCAGCGGGTGGGCTCGGAATTCTGAGCCTTTTCCTCGCACCCCCAGTTGCGGGAGAATGTGAAGGAGGAGATGTTGACAGGTCGCGTTCCGCTTGACTTGACAATTTTGTCACCAGCAGGTCTTTCAACCCCAGCAGACCTGTGTCTGCCGGAAAGAGAGATCCAAGGTAGGCTTTAAATCTAGGATCGAGCACGGTGGCCAAAATGTAGTGCTCTGATTTCAACAGATTGACCACCCGTGAATCCTTGTTAAGCGAATTAAGGGCTGCATCCACAAGTCCCACATGCCTAGCGGAATCGCTCCCTTTTAGCTCCTTCTTCAATGCCTCCAGCTTCTTCTGCAAAAGCCTGATGAGGGGAATGACCTGACTCAGGCTGGCAGTGTCTGAACTGACTTCACGTGTGGCAAGTTCAAAGGGCATCAGAACCTTGCACAACGTTGAAATCATTCTCCACTGCACTTGAGACAGGTGCATTCCATCTCCTATATCGTGCTCAATTGTATAGGCTTGAATGGCCTTTTGCAATTTTTCTGGCCACCGACAGCATCTCTTGCACGCCCCTGTCGTTTTTTAAAAAATTCTGCACCACCAAATTCAAGGTATGTGCAAAACATGGGACGTGCTGGAATTTGCCCATATTTAATGCACACACAATATTGCTGGCGTTGTCCGATGCCACAAATCCACAGGAGAGTCCAATTGGGGTAAGCCATTCCGCGATGATCTTCCTCAGTTGCCGTAAGAGGTTTTCAGCTGTGTGCGTATTCTGGAAAGCGGTGATACAAAGCGTAGCCTGCCTAGGAAAGAGTTGGCGTTTGCGAGATGCTGCTACTGGTGCCGCCGCTGCTGTTCTTGCGGCGGGAGTCCATACATCTACCCAGTGGGCTGTCACAGTCATATAGTCCTGACCCTGCCCTGCTCCACTTGTCCACATGTCCGTGGTTAAGTGGACATTGGGTACAACTGCATTTTTTAGGAGACTGGTGAGTCTTTTTCTGACGTCCGTGTACATTCTCGGTATCGCCTGCCTAGAGAAGTGGAACCTAGATGGTATTTGGTAACGGGGGCACACTGCCTCAATAAATTGTCTAGTTCCCTGTGAACTAACGGCGGATACCGGACGCACGTCTAACACCAACATAGTTGTCAAGGACTCAGTTATCCGCTTTGCAGTAGGATGACTGCTGTGATATTTCATCTTCCTCGCAAAGGACTGTTGAACAGTCAATTGCTTACTGGAAGTAGTACAAGTGGGCTTACGACTTCCCCTCTGGGATGACCATCGACTCCCAGCGGCAACAACAGCAGCGCCAGCAGCAGTAGGCGTTACACGCAAGGATGCATCGGAGGAATCCCAGGCAGGAGAGGACTCGTCAGACTTGCCAGTGACATGGCCTGCAGGACTATTGGCATTCCTGGGGAAGGAGGAAATTGACACTGAGGGAGTTGGTGGGGTGGTTTGCGTGAGCTTGGTTACAAGAGGAAGGGATTTACTGGTCAGTGGACTGCTTCCGCTGTCACCCAAAGTTTTTGAACTTGTCACTGACTTATTATGAATGCGCTGCAGGTGACGTATAAGGGAGGATGTTCCGAGGTGGTTAACGTCCTTACCCCTACTTATTACAGCTTGACAAAGGGAACACACGGCTTGACACCTGTTGTCCGCATTTCTGGTGAAATACCTCCACACCGAAGAGCTGATTTTTTTGGTATTTTCACCTGGCATGTCAACGGCCATATTCCTCCCACGGACAACAGGTGTCTCCCCGGGTGCCTGACTTAAACAAACCACCTCACCATCAGAATCCTCCTGGTCAATTTCCTCCCCAGCGCCAGCAACACCCATATCCTCCTCATCCTGGTGTACTTCAACACTGACATCTTCAATCTGACTATCAGGAACTGGACTGCGGGTGCTCCTTCCAGCACTTGCAGGGGGCGTGCAAATGGTGGAAGGCGCATGCTCTTCACGTCCAGTGTTGGGAAGGTCAGGCATCGCAACCGACACAATTGGACTCTCCTTGTGGATTTGGGATTTCAAAGAACGCACAGTTCTTTGCGGTGCTTTTGCCAGCTTGAGTCTTTTCAGTTTTCTAGCGAGAGGCTGAGTGCTTCCATCCTCATGTGAAGCTGAACCACTAGCCATGAACATAGGCCAGGGCCTCAGCCGTTCCTTGCCACTCCGTGTGGTAAATGGCATATTGGCAAGTTTACGCTTCTCCTCCGACAATTTTATTTTAGGTTTTGGAGTCCTTTTTTACTGATATTTGGTGTTTTGGTTTTGACATGCTCTGTACTATGCCATTGGGCATCGGCCTTGGCAGACGACGTTGCTGGCATTTCATCGTCTCGGCCATGACTAGTGGCAGCAGCTTCAGCACGAGGTGGAAGTGGATCTTGATCTTTCCCTAATTTTGGAACCTCAACATTTTTGTTCTCCATATTTTAATAGGCACAACTAAAAGGCACCTCAGGTAAACAATGCAGATGGATGGATTGGATACTAGTATACAATTATGGACGGGCTGCCGAGTGCCGACACAGAGGTAGCCACAGCCGTGAACTACCGCACTGTACTGTGTCTGCTGCTAATATATAGACTGGTTGATAAAGAGATAGTATACTCGTAACTAGTATGTATGTATAAAGAAAGAAAAAAAAACCACGGTTAGGTCACTGGTATATACAATTATGGACGGGCTGCCGAGTGCCGACACAGAGGTAGCCACAGCCGTGAACTACCGCACTGTACTGTGTCTGCTGCTAATATATAGACTGGTTGATAAAGAGATAGTATACTCGTAACTAGTATGTATGTATAAAGAAAGAAAAAAAAACCACGGTTAGGTCACTGGTATATACAATTATGGACGGGCTGCCGAGTGCCGACACAGAGGTAGCCACAGCCGTGAACTACCGCACTGTACTGTGTCTGCTGCTAATATATAGACTGGTTGATAAAGAGATAGTATACTCGTAACTAGTATGTATGTATAAAGAAAGAAAAAAAAACCACGGTTAGGTCACTGGTATATACAATTATGGACGGGCTGCCGAGTGCCGACACAGAGGTAGCCACAGCCGTGAACTACCGCACTGTACTGTGTCTGCTGCTAATATATAGACTGGTTGATAAAGAGATAGTATACTCGTAACTAGTATGTATGTATAAAGAAAGAAAAAAAAACCACGGTTAGGTGGTATATACAATTATGGACGGGCTGCCGAGTGCCGACACAGAGGTAGCCACAGCCGTGAACTACCGCACTGTACTGTGTCTGCTGCTAATATATAGACTGGTTGATAAAGAGATAGTATACTCGTAACTAGTATGTATGTATAAAGAAAGAATAAAAAACCACGGTTAGGTCACTGGTATATACAATTATGGACGGGCTGCCGAGTGCCGACACAGAGGTAGCCACAGCCGTGAACTACCGCACTGTACACTGGTTGATAAAGAGATAGTAGTATACTCGTAACAACTAGTATGACGACGGTATAAAGAATGAAAAAAAAACCACGGTTTGGTGGTATATAATACAATTATGGTTGGACGGACTGCCTGCCGAGTGCCGACACAGAGGTAGCCACAGCCGTGAACTACCGCACTGTACACTGGTTGATAAAGAGATAGTAGTATACTCGTAACAACTAGTATGACGACGGTATAAAGAATGAAAAAAAAACCACGGTTAGGTGGTATATAATACAATTATGGTTGGACGGACTGCCTGCCGAGTGCCGACACAGAGGTAGCCACAGCCGTGAACTACCGCACTGTACACTGGTTGATAAAGAGATAGTAGTATACTCGTAACAACTAGTATGACGACGGTATAAAGAACGAAAAAAAAACCACGGTTAGGTGGTATATATTATAATACAATTATGGATGGACGGACTGCCTGCCGAGTTCCGACACAGAGGTAGCCACAGCCGTGAACTACCGCACTGTACACTGGTTGATAAAGAGATAGTAGTATACTCGTAACAACTAGTATGACGACGGTATAAAGAACGAAAAAGAAACCACGGTTAGGTGGTATATATTATAATACAATTATGGATGGACGGACTGCCTGCCGAGTTCCGACACAGAGGTAGCCACAGCCGTGAACTACCGCACTGTACACTGGTTGATAAAGAGATAGTAGTATACTCGTAACAACTAGTATGACTATGACGACGGTATAAAGAAAGAAAAAAAAAACCACGGTTAGGTGGTATATAATACAATTATGGATGGACGGACTGCCTGCCGAGTGCCGACACAGAGGTAGCCACAGCCGTGAACTACCGCACTGTACTGTGTCTGCTGCTAATATAGACTGGTTGATAAAGAGATAGTATACAATACTACTAATATACTGGTGGTCAGGCACTGGTCACCACTAGTCACACTGGCAGTGGCACTCCTGCAGCAAAAGTGTGCACTGTTTAATTTTAATATAATATTAATTATCATGTACTCCTGGCTCCTGCTATAACAACCTGCAGTGCTCCCCAGTCTCCCCCACAATTATAAGCTTTATATACAATACATTGATGTGCAGCACACTGGGCTGAGCAGTGCACACAGACTGAGTCACTGTGTGACTGTGTATCGTTTTTTTCAGGCAGAGAACGGATATATTAAATAAAACAAACAACTGCACTGTCTCTGGTGGTCACTGGTCACTGTGGTCGTCAGTCACTAAACTCTGTCTGCACTCTGCACTCTCTTCTAATCTACAGTATCACAGCAATCTCTCTCTCTCTCTCTCTTCTAAATCTAATCTAAATGGAGAGGACGCCAGCCACGTCCTCTCCCTATCAATCTCAATGCACGTGTGAAAATGGCGGCGACGCGCGGCTCCTTATATAGAATCCGAGTCTCGCGATAGAATCCGAGCCTCGCGAGAATCCGACAGCGTCATGATGACGTTCGGGCGCGCTCGGGTTAACCGAGCAAGGCGGGAAGATCCGAGTCGCTCGGACCCGTGAAAAAAAAAGTGAAGTTCGTGCGGGTTCGGATTCAAAGAAACCGAACCCGCTCATCTCTAATTTTTACACTACAATTTAGATTTCAGTTTGAACACACCCCACCCGAATATAATCTCTCTGCACGTGTTGCATTTACCCCACCTGCAGTGCAGCATGGTTTTGCCCAATTGCTAACTCTTTTTTTGTTTGCTAACAAATCTGAATAAGGCTCAAAATCACAATCTTTTTCATGTTCCTTTAAAAAGCTCTGTGCATTTGGACAAGTCATTATTCTCAAGCCATTATGGAGGTAGAAGTTTAAGCATGCACTGAGGGCTAGTCTTTAAATTACAGACTATGGCAAGATAGCAAGTCATGCTGGCACTTCTAGTTCCACAGCAATTTAAAAGCTTGCCCACCACTGTCTCAGGGAAATGTTATAATTCACAGCCTTGTGCTAATCAATTAAAATTAGGCATACAATAAACTGTACAGACAGTGAGATTTCCACATAGGTTATTCTATACGCTCAGGAAATAATGTTCATGCCTAATGTAACTTTTCAGCCTAGAGAGAATGAAACACGTGGTCTTGCTGTGACACACACACATAATATAATTTTTTAGTGAGTGTTTGGGTGGCATTTTTCAGTTTCCAGATGCACAATATTAGTATTTTAATATTCACAGTTACTATTTTATTATAGACTGTATCCAATAAATGTTTTATTTTCTTGAAAAATACTGTACATATCCTCTATAGGTTCATTAATTTATGTTTAAAAATACAATATTAAAGTACATATAGGAATAATTTGCAGTAACGTATAATTTGTTTCGGAGTCCTATAACATCCATGTACTGTAATGTTCCTTATCTCCTCATTCTAATGATAATTACATATTGTATATTATGGTTCTGTATACCCCAGGTGCCTGGCTACGCCCTCACAATCTTGAACATAGTATCCCAGAACAATTTTAAAATTATATGTTTTAAGTAATTGATTTATATGATACAACAAAAAAGCTTAGAATACAGTTATGAGAAACAGAAAGCTATACCTTAATGGAAATATAACTGTGTTGATCTCTCCTATTGTGGAACTGGGCATTTTAGCAGGTATGTCCCTGGCTGGCAAATTTCAGCCTTGGGGGCAAGTGCCTAAAGCAGATCAATCTACAGTGGTATGTTGCTATAAAGTGATTTTAGGTACAGGATATGGGTTGATTTACCAAAGGTTGAAAATCACTTTAACTAGAGAAAGTGAGCATTTTATATAGCATTTGTTTTAGATATGAACATCACCCAGTATATTAATGCAGTTACAGCCAGTGAAAACTAGTGATCAGCGGGTTCGGTTCCTCGGAATCCGAACCCCCCCGAACTTCACCCATTTTACACGGGTCCGAGGCAGACTCTGATCCACCCGCGTTGCTCGGTTAACCCGAGCGCGCCCGAACGTCATCATCCCGCTGTCGGATTCTCGCGAGATTCGTATTCTATATAAGGAGCCGCGCGTCTCCACCATTTTCACTCGTGCATTGGAGATGATAGGGAGAGGACGTGTGCAGCGTTCTCTCAGTTGTGTTCAGTGTGCTGCAAATATCTGTGTGCTGCAAATATCTGTGCTCAGTGTGCTTGCAAATATCTGTGCTCAGTGTGCTGAAGTGAAAATATCTACGTTCTCTGCCTGAAAAACGCTTCATATCTGTGCTGCATTGTAGTATATAGTAGGAGGACAGTGCAGAATTTTGCTGACCACCAGTATATAATATATAGCAGTACGGTACAGTAGTCCACTGCTCTACCTACCTCTGTGTCATCAAGTATACTATTCATCCATACCTGTGGTGCATTTAAGTTTTGCGCAGTATATATATATAGTAGGAGGACAGTGCATCATTTTGCTAACCATCAGTATATAATATATAGCAGTACGGTACAGTAGTCCACTTCTCTACCTACCTCTGTGTCGTCAAGTATACTATCCATCCATACCTGTGGTGCATTTAAGTTTTGCGCAGTATATATATAGTAGGAGGACAGTGCATAATTTTGCTGACCACCAGTATATAATATATAGCAGTACGGTACAGTAGTCCACTGCTCTACCTACCTCTGTGTCGTTAAGTATACTATCCATCCATACCTGTGGTGCATTTAAGTTTTGCGCAGTATATATATAGTAGGAGGACAGTGCATAATTTTGCTGACCACCAGTATATAATATATAGCAGTACGGTACAGTAGTCCACTGCTCTACCTACCTCTGTGTCGTCAAGTATACTATCCATCCATACCTGTGGTGCATTTAAGTTTTGCGCAGTATATATATAGTAGGAGGACAGTGCATAATTTTGCTGATCACCAGTATATAATATATAGCAGTACGGTACAGTAGTCCATTGCTCTACCTACTTCTGTGTCGTCAAGTATACTATCCATCCATACCTGTGGTGCATTTAAGTTTTGCGCAGTATATATATATAGTAGGAGGACAGTGCATAATTTTGCTGACCACCAGTATATAATATATAGCAGTACGGTACAGTAGTCCACTGCTCTACCTACCTCTGTGTCGTCAAGTATACTATCCATCCATACCTGTGGTGCATTTAAGTTTTGCGCAGTATATATATAGTAGGAGGACAGTGCATAATTTTGCTGACCACCAGTATATAATATATAGCAGTACGGTACAGTAGTCCACTGCTCTACCTACCTCTGTGTCATCAAGTATACTATACATCCATACCTGTGGTGCATTTAAGTTTTGCGCAGTATATATATATAGTAGGAGGACAGTGCATAATTTTGCTGACCACCAGTATATAATATATAGCAGTACGGTACAGTAGTCCAATGCTCTACCTACCTCTGTGTCGTCAAGTATACTATCCATCCATACCTGTGGTGCATTTAAGTTTTGCGCAGTATATATATAGTAGGAGAACAGTGCATAATTTTGCTGACCACCAGTATATAATATATAGCAGTACGGTACAGTAGTCCACTGCTCTACCTACCTCTGTGTCGTCAAGTATACTATCCATCCATACCTGTGGTGCATTTAAGTTTTGCGCAGTATATATATAGTAGGAGGACAGTGCATAATTTTGCTGACCACCAGTATATAATATATAGCAGTACGGTACAGTAGTCCACTGCTCTACCTACCTCTGTGTCGTCAAGTATACTATCCATCCATACCTATGGTGCATTTAAGTTTTGCGCAGTATATATATAGTAGGAGGACAGTGCATAATTTTGCTGACCACCAGTATATAATATAAAGCAGTACGGTACAGTAGGCCATTGCTATTGATATATTACTGGCATATAATTCCACACATTAAAAAATGGAGAACCAAAATGTGGAAGGTAAAATAGGGAAAGATCAAGATCCACTTCCACCTCGTGCTGAAGCTGCTGCCACTAGTCATGGCCGAGACGATGAAATGCCATCAACGTCGTCTGCCAAGGCCGATGCCCAATGTCATAGTAGAGAGCATGTAAAATCCAAAAAACAAAAGTTCAGTAAAATGACCCAAAAATCAAAATTAAAATAGTCTGAGGAGAAGCGTTAACTTGCTAATATGCCATTTACGACACGGAGTGGCAAGGAACGGCTGAGGCCCTCTCCTATGTTCCTCATGACTAGTGGGTCAGCTTCACATGAGGATGGAAGCACTCATCCTCTCGCTAGAAAAATGAAAAGACTTAAGCTGGCAAAAGCACAGCAAAAAACTGTGCGTTCTTCTAAATCACAAATCCCTATGGAGAGTCCAATTGTGTCGGTTGCGATGCCTGACCTTCCCAACACTGGATGGGAAGAGGTGGCGCCTTCCACCATTTGCACGCCCCCTGCAAGTGCTGGAAGGAGCACCTGCAGTCCAGTTCCTGATAGTCAAATTGAAGATGTCACTGTTGAAGTACACCAGGATGAGGCTATGGGTGTTGCTGGCGCTGAGGAGTAAATTGACAAGGAGGATTCTGATGGTGAGGTGGTTTGTTTAAGTCAGGCACCCGGGGAGACACCTGTTGTCCGTGGGATGAATATTGACATGCCTGGTGAAATTATAAAAAAAATCACCTCTTCGGTGTGGAATTATTTTAACAGAAATGCGGACAACAGGTGTTAAGCCGTGTGTCGCCTTTGTCAAGCTGTAATAAGTAGGGGTAAGGATGTTAACCACCTCGGAACATCCTCCATTATACGTCACCTGGAGCGCATTCATCAGAAGTCATTGACAAGTTCAAAAACTTTGGGTGACAGCTGAAGCAGTCCACTGCCAACTAAATCCCTTCCTCTTGTAACCAAGCTCCGGCAAACCACACCACCAACTCCCTCAGTGTCAATTTCCTCCTTAGACAGGAAAGCCAATAGTCCTGCAGGCCATGTCACTGTCAAGTCTGACGAGTCCTCTCCTGCCTGGGATTCCTCCGATGCATCCTTGAGTGTAACGCCCACTGCTGCTGGCGCTGCTGTTGTTGCTGCTGGGAGTCGATCGTCATCCCAGAGGGAAAGTCGGAAGACCACTTGTACTACTTCCAGTAAGCAATTGACTGTCCAACAGTCCTTTGCGAGGAAGATGAAATATCACAGCAGTCATCCTGCTGCAAAGCGGATAACTCAGGCCTTGGCAGCCTGGGCGGTGTTAAACGTGTTTCCGGTATCCACCGTTAATTCACAGGAAACTAGAGAATTGCTTGAAGTACTGTGTCCCCGGTACCAAATACCATCTAGGTACCATTTCTCTAGGCAGGCGATACCGAGAATGTACACAGACCTCAGAAAAAGAGTCACCAGTGTCCTAAAAAATGCAGTTGTACCCAATGTCCACTTAACCACGGACATGTGGACAAGTGGAGCAGGGCAGACTAAGGACTATATGACTGTGACAGCCCACTGGGTAGATGTATTGCCTCCCGCAGCAAGAACAGCAGCGGCGGCACCAGTAGCAGCATCTCGCAAACTCCAACTCGTTCCTAGGCAGGCTACGCTTTGTATCACCGCTTTCCATAAGAGGCACACAGCTGACAACCTCTTACGGAAACTGAGGAACATCATCACAGAATGGCTTACCCCAATTGGACTCTCCTGAGGATTTGTGACATCGGACAACGCCACCAATATTGTGCGTGCATTACATGTGGGCAAATTCCAGCACGTCCCATGTTTTGCACATACATTGAATTTGGTGGAGCAGAATTTTTTAAAAACGACAGGGGCGTGCAAGAGATGCTGTCGGTGGCCCGAAGAATTGCGGGCCACTTTCGGCATTCAGCCACCGCGTGCCGAAGACTGGAGCACCAGCAAACACTCCTGAACCTGCCCTACCATCATCTGAAGCAAGAGGAGGTAACGAGGTGGAATTCAACCCTCTATATGCTTCAGAGGATGGAGGAGCAGCAAAAGGCCATTCAAGCCTATACAGCTACCTACGATATAGGCAAAGGAGGGGGAATGCACCTGACTCAAGCGCAGTGGAGAATGATTTCAACGTTGTGCAAGGTTCTGAAACCCTTTGAACTTGCCACACGTGAAGTCAGTTCAGACACTGCCAGCCTGAGTCAGGTCATTCCCCTCATTAAGCTTTTGTAGAAGAAGCTGGAGAGATTGAAGGAGGAGCTAAAACAGAGCGATTCCGCTAGGCATGTGGGACTTGTGGATGAACCCCTTAATTCGCTTAACCAGGATTCACGGGTGGTCAATCTGTTGAAATCAGAGCACTACATTTTGGCCACCGTGCTCGATCCTAGGTTTAAAGCCTACGTTGTATCTCTCTTTCCGGCAGACACAAGTCTGCAGATGTTCAAAGACCTGCTGGTGAGACACTTGTCAACTCAAGCGGAATGTGACCCGTCAACAGCTCCTCCACATTCTCCCGCAACTGGGGCTGCGAGGAAAAGGCTAAAAATTATGAGCCCACCCGCTGGCGGTGATGCAGGGCAGTCTGGAGCGAGTGCTGACATCTGGTCCGGACTGAAGGACCTGCCAACGATTACTGACATGTCGTCTACTGTCACTGCATATGATTCTGTCACCATTGAAAGAATGGTGGAGGATTATATGAGTGACCGCATCCAAGTAGGCACGTCAGACAGTCCGTACGTATACTGGCAGGAAAAAGAGGCAATTTGGAGGCCCTTGCACAAACTGGCTTTATTTTACCTAAGTTGCCCCCCCTCGAGTGTGTACTCCGAAAGAGTGTTTAGTGCAGCCGCTCACCTTGTCAGCAATCGGCGTACGAGGTTACTTCCAGAAAATGTGGAGAAGATGATGTTCATCAAAATGAAGTATAATCAATTCCTCCGTGGAGACATTCACCAGCAATTGCCTCCAGAAAGTACACAGAGACCTGAGATGGTGGATTCCAGTGGGGACGAATTAATAATCTGTGAGGAGGGGGATGTACACAGTGAAAGGGGTGAGGAATCGGAGGATGAGGAGGAGGTGGACATCTTGCTCTGTAGAGCCAGTTTGTGCAAGGAGAGATTGATTGCTTCTTTTTTGGTGGGGGCCCAAACCAACCAGTCATTTCAGTCACAGTCGTGTGGCAGACCCTGTCGCTGAAATGATGGGTTCGTTAAAGTGTGCATGTCCTGTTTATACAACATAAGGGTGGGTGGGAGGGCCCAAGGACAATTCCATCTTGCACCTCTTTTTTCTTTAATTTATCTGTGCATCATGTGCTGTTTGGGGACTATTTTTTGAAGTGCCATCCTGTCTGACACTGCAGTGCCGCTCCTAGATGGGCCAGGTGTTTGTGTCGGCCACTTGGGTCGCTTAGCTTAACCATCCAGCAACCTTCGTGCACCTCTTTTTTTCTTTGCATCATGTGCTGTTTGGGGACTATTTTTTGAAGTGCCATCCTGTCTGACACTGCAGTGCCACTCCTAGATGGGCCAGGTGTTTGTGTCGGCCACTTGGGTCGCTTAGCTTAACCATCCAGCGACCTTGGTGCACCTCTTTTTTTCTTTGCATCATGTGCTGTTTGGGGACTATTTTTTGAAGTGCCATCCTGTCTGACACTGCAATGCCACTCCTAGATGGGCCAGTTGTTTGTGTCGGCCACTTTGGTCGCTTATCTTAACCATCCAGCGACCTTGGTGCACCTCTTTTTTTCTTTGCATCATGTGCTGTTTGGGGACTATATTTTGAAGTGCCATCCTGTCTGACACTGCAGTGCCACTCCTAGATGGGCCAGGTGTTTGTGTCGGCCTCTTGGGTCGCTTAGCTTAGCCATCCAGCGACCTTGGTGCACCTCTTTTTTTCTTTGTATCATGTGCTGTTTGGGGACTATTTTTTTAAGTACCATCCTGTCTGACACTGCAGTGCCACTCCTAGATGGGCCAGGTGTTTGTGTCGGCCACTTGGGTCGCTTAGCTTAGTCATCCAACGACCTCGGTGCAAATTTTAGGACTAAAAATAATATTGCTAGGTGCTCAGAATAGACTGGAAATGAGTGGAAATTATGGTTATTGAGGTTAATAATACTATGGGATCAAAATGATCCCAAAATTCTATGATTTAAGCTGTTTTTGAGGGTTTTTTGTAAAAAAACACCAGAATCCAAAACACACCCAAATCCGACAAAAAATTTTGAGGGAGGTTTTGCCAAAACGCGTCTGAATCCAAAACACGGCCGCGGAACCGAATCCAAAACCAAAACACAAAACCCGAAAAATGTCCGGTGCACATCACTAGTGAAAACCCACGTAGGTGGGGGACTATTTATCCTATTAATTAAAGCATTACTCCCTGTTCCTAAAATGTGGTTTTTAGATGACATTGCTAGAACAGACAAATTGACAAAATAATTGATACTTTAAGTAAACCAATTTTTGCACCATAATCACATTTATTTGGTCTCAAGCTGGTAGCATATGACTGAATACTCTCAGACATGCTCTGCACATCAGTGTTAAGAGCATGTCTGTCCATTATAAAAATTTTCATTAGCTTGGGAGTGCCCTGAGCCCCAGGTGTGAACCCCTAGAATGTTAGTATCTTGCCTGATAAGGTGACCTGGATGTTGGTGGGCAGGCCCATAACTTTGGCCAAATTTATGCTAACAACCTCTTATATATTTAATTGTAATTATTTCAATTTTGAGCATTAATGTTTGCATAATGCACCTGCATTTATTATTAAAGTGGATGTATACTGCTTTACAATGCCAGTAATCTTGGAATTGTATAGTGGAGGGTCAAGAACAGGATGATGCAATTGCACCTTCATGTCTCCCTAAGCTGATACCACACCCCTGTTTTGGGAGCCTAGTTGCCCCATCCTGTACCTTCTAACCAATGCAGGGAAATAGCACTGATGATCCCATTTGAATGTGTATACAGATGTAGCCACCGTTGTTGTTGCCGCGATGCATATGCACAGGCGTACGCAACACGGCATGCTGAGTGACGTGCTGGGCTGCGAATAGTCGCACCCAGCGATCGCTCATTAGGAATGAATGGCATGTGTAGCACTTGCCGTGCCAACTATGCTGCAATGTGTACGCACCATGGTAAAACTGAGTGTGGATACATCTATGGCCCTCATTCCGAGTTGTTCGCTCGTTGCCGAATGTCGCTATATTGCAATTAGTCGCTTACTGCGCATGCGCAATGTTCGCAGAGCGCATGCGCTTAGTTATTTTACTCAAAAGTTAGGTATTTTACTCACGGCATTACGAGGATTTTTCATCGTTCTGGTGTTCGGAGTGTGATTGACAGGAAGTGGATGTTTCTGGGCGGAAACTGGCCGTTTTATGGGTGTGTGTGAAAAAACGCTGCCGTTTCTGGGAAAAACGCGGGAGTGTCTGGAGAAACGGGGGAGTGCCTGGGCGAACGCTGGGTGTGTTTGTGACGTCAAACCAGGAACGAAACTGACTGAATTGATCGCAGTGGCAGAGTAAGTGTCGAGCTACTCGGAAACTGCTAAGAAATTTCTGTTCGCAATTTTGCGAATCTTTCGTTCGCAATTCTGCTATGCTAAGATACACTCCCAGAGGGCGGCGGCTTAGCGTGGCAATGCTGCTAAAAGCAGCTAGCTAGCGAACAACTCGGAATGAGGGCCTGTATCTCTACTTTCAGCTACATGGGTATAGTGCAATCAGGGAGATTTCTAGACTCTTCAGGGAGTCAGGGAGATAGCTACTACCTTAGGGAGTCTACCTGACATTCAGGACATACTTCCCAACTCACCCTGAATGTCAGGAGACTCCCTGAAATAGTAAAAATCTCCCTGAAGAGTCAGGCAATCTCCCTGATTGTACCTATCCCCAATTATGGTGGTTATATACAGGGCCATGTTGCCTTATAGGTAATTGTCTGCACTTAGTCTAATATTAGGGCAATAGATGTTGTCTGAATCAAAATATAATTCATTATAAATAGGCGATGTTACCATAGTGGACAGTATAGTGGATATATATAGTAAGGAATAGATATGAAATAAGTTTGAATGTATGAGGTAATGTTTAGCTGATTTAAGAAATTAGGTTTGTGTATGTGTTTATATAGATATACTGTATATTTGTGTTTTACAGCAAGATGGTAAAAAATAGTGTAGGGAACAGGTTTATTCTGCTCTAGTCATAAATAAGGCCAGAGAGGTTACAGTAAGATCAAGAGTCATTGTAGAGAAAAGGTATTAGGCCATAAATGATAATAGGTATGTGACAGAGCTCTGTTGGTCATTGGAATTCACAGGTGTGCTTACAGTAGATCAGAATCTACTGGTTTGTCTATTGTCCAGTGAAGGTTAAAAGCTAGGGAGTATAAATTAACTACTATGAAAAGAGATCACATCCATTGATAAAACATTGTGTAACCGACCCCAGGAAAACTTGTCAATACAACAGAACTTTGGATGAAAAGACATTCCAGATTTTACAATACTATACTTGCTTAAGGCAGTGTGGACACCACACTTTTATGACACCATGCCTCCGTGAACAGGACACGACAGCCCAGTTCAATGTTTGTTTTATTACACCTTGGAATCTGACAAACCTATAATTACCTATTCCATTGGAAACTATGAGAATATGATAGTTTGAATTGGTAAAATATGAGATAAAAGGACCAGACTTGTAGTTAGGAGTTAGAAGGAAGAGGGAGAGGGAGAAGAAGAAGGAGAAGGAAGGAAGTCAGTCAGGAGGAGAAGTCATGGAGAACATGCAGAAGGAATGATTCTTGGGATGGCAATCTTTAACTTGCAAGTATAAATATGATAATAATTGAAACTGTTTGTGAAACTTATGTCATGTTGTTTTATGTTATGTAACGAAGGAAACATAGCATAGCTTAATATAATTATAATTAGTATATATATCACTACTGTGTATATCTTATTCTGTACGATTTGATCTGCCTGTAAATAAAGAATCATATAAAAAGAGCGGTAATATTCAAGCTTGAACTCTCTTTAAGGAATCTTAACTTCATAATTTCATAAGTCATATATATATAAGGACTGCATATATTTATCAGCCAATTAATTTGTAAGCCTGACATAATATATTTGCAGATATATATGATAACGCATATTAATTTAAATATATCCATATATTAATAACCATATATGTTATATTAAATATTAATATTCATAAATAAGATTCCATAAAGCAATATTGGCGACCACGAATTGGACTTGTTATTACTGAATCTGATTATCTGATTTATAATATTTATGAGGAGTAGCAAATGCTATAAGCTGGCTACCAAATCTGCAGAATCACGGTGGGGATGTATCTATGAAAATTTATTACCATTGTGTAATGTCAATTTTGTATTCTGTATAACCTAGGATAAATGTGTTAGTGCAATATACGTTATTTTAACTAACATAATATCTATTAGGAAGCAGCACCAATGGCTGTAAGCCTGCTGGCAAAATACAAGATCACAGTGGAATAGGTTACAAATGAGAATAAAGAATTTAAAGGCCTAGAATAGAAAATGTGCACAGTGGAAATGAGTATTTCCAAATAAATGAATATATGTACCAGGTATTAGAGTTTAACCTTAAGACACCGGTCAATCTTAAGGAGAGGATACCGTCAGTACAAAAAGAAGGAATATAAAAATTTAGCATTGTAAATGATTGCAATGTTAAAAATGCAAAAGTTTTCTGTAGCATTAAGAAAAATGCGCAGAACTGCGGCTTTAGAAGCCAAACAGAAATGTAAAGAAGGATCAGGTTCACGTCTTCGTAAGGCGTGCCTGACCATTAATGCAAAAATGCATTCATTATTTAAGTCCCTTAAACAGAAAAATAAACAGAAAAAGTTTGGGGCAGAAGCAAAAAGCCTGGCAGATTGTAAGCAAACTGTCATGACCTCTCAGGAGGAGATAAAAGAAAGTACAAGGGAGAATATTGTAGATGTAGGTGAGACTCAGGACAGCATTGTCCATGTGCAGCACACAGAGTCTGCTATGGTCACACAGACCACCAGCAGAACAGCCTCTGTGGTAAATGAAGAAAGTAGCAATGTGCCGGATGTGTCTATCATCAGACAGCACATTAATGTAAAGGAGGTAGCAGCAATAGGAGATGTCCCCTATACTGTTTCTACTAAAGGGGAAGATTATTGTAACTCAGATTATGAGTATTCTGCTGAATACACTCTCAGAGTTCCCAATGTAAATGAAGAATTTGTTATGCCCTTAGGCAAAGGTGAATTGTCAGCAGACTTAAACACTGATAGCTGCAGTACAGTGCACACAGGGGTGGAGAAGTTCCCCATGGTGAAAACTCCCATGGCAACCAGAGTTGCAAACCTTGAAATGTATTCACCTGGGAACATGTTTAAAGGGAAAATCCATGAAATTAATTCAGGAATGCATGTTTACAAACAAAGTTCCCAAACTTTTGTAACCCCCACACAACACTCAGAGACATCTAGTGATGGTGCAAATGTTTGCAGGCTCTCAGAGAGACCACATGCAGAATGTCATTCTGCAAACCACACACCAATTAACAATGACAAAAAGGATCACCAGGATGAAAATGTTTTTATGCACTGGTGCCATAACCATTTTATTAAAGGTGTGGACAAACAGAAGGCCCTGGAACCTACAAAACATATTTGGCAAAGTCTAACAAGTTTCTCTCCCCACAAGAATATTTTTCAGGAAATACAAGATGCTTCAAGACCAAGAAGCCATGCCAAGCAGCAAACGCTATGGTTGGAGACAGTCTGGGACCAGGCTGCATCACAAGGGAGTATGGTCACAAGTGAATACGGTAGTATCATTCCTTTACTTGTTAGATCCAATGTAGCCATTGTTTGCTTTGATGTTCCAACAGCCACAGTTTCCAAATTAAACCTGCATCATATCTGCAGCGACAATTGTGCTGCCATTGACACACAAGGTGACAGGAAAGATTGGAACAGGCCAGAAACAATTGTTTGTTTGTTATTCAATCTTTAAAGACACATTTGTAAATTCTGTACCTGATAACATGCAGCAGATAGGACAGAATGCATAGCACGGTATGTTAAATCACTGTATAAATATCTGTGATATTCATTGTATGTCTTTTTGTTTGATTCATAGTAATCCTGGCAACCTGTATACAGAATGGTGCAAGACTCCAAAAAGACTCCAATTTACAAGGGAAAAGGTCTTCATTAACCCTTTCATCGCTGCTATCCAGCAAAATCTACATAGCATCCCTAAAGACTGATATATGGACAAATCCTCAAGGAGTTTTCCAGGTTCACAAGAAAGGGGAAGGTTTTCATTAACCCTTTCATCACAAGTAATCATTACTTGTCTTTCAAACTACATGTACACTCCCACAACAGTGTACAGCACATCTCATCACTGTGATTATACAGAACTGTCTCATCCCTTCATATACCTTAATCAAATATATGTAAACATTTGTCTGATATATATATATATATATATATATATATATATATATATATAATATAATTGTATTATATACCTTGTAAATATTTTATGTTTTTTTAATATTACACAGTAGATACTACCTATGCTTCCTTCGTAAAAGCTTCAAAAGTAATTAAATATCTAATACAGGATGGTATACCACGTTTTAACAAATTGGGACAAGATTATTAAGTGGGATGAATAATTCTCTTAATAAAGACTGTAACAAGTCAAAGGGAATTATTTGTAGCGTAACAGGGTCAACTGTATATGCACATGGCTGCATATAAAATAATATTGGATGGAATTAGATATATTTAAAGCCATTCCTAAATGATATTTAATATCTGTTTGAAGCAAAATTATATTCATTTATTGTATTGATAGGATGTTACTATATACACATCAAAAGCATTTTAAATAATTATTAGTCAAAATATAGGTAGGATAGAAAACGCCTTTATATGGGTTAAACTGGTATAAGTTTATTTAAGATTGAGATGTATAAATAGGTTCAAGGTAGAATAAGGAGACTTAAGACTGCATGGTAATTTATTCAGTGAGGAAATACAGTAAACAGAGTAGGTGTACTACTCGCAGCCATTTGTGGTACTATTGCCCGAAGACAATTAAGACCTACTATTAACAAGCAAAGAAAGAAAGAAAGACTGGTTCATATATGACTGTTCTATTCAAAATCACAACCTGTTTTGTGCAAAGCAATATGGACACTGGTCACAACTGCGGTATTGGATAAACGCAAAGGAAACAGAACTGCTAAATACTGTATAAAGACCATTACCGAGGGTCATCACAAGTACTGAGTTGCAAACTCAAGATCATAGTACGCAAAATACACAGCCCTCTGCGTCAAACAGCGAAATGGCAAGCAAAGGAGCAGCTGCTATGAAGAATTCTACTTCAACTGCCTCCATAATGCAGACGCAAGGCGTCTCCAATTGCAAGCAAACCACGCAGATGACAGTCTTATCCCAGTAAATTGCTACAGCCAAGAACAGCAAAAATGTCCA
>NC_086449.1:737356448-737437533 GCF_028390025.1 Pseudophryne corroboree
TGCCTGGTGCAGCTTCTTTCCTCTACCCCTGCCTCTGGGCAGAAAGGATGCGCCTCTGACCCGCTTGCCTTTCTGAGGCCGAAAAGACTGTACATAATGATACGGTGCTTTCTTAGGCTGTGAGGGAACCCGAGGTAAAAAAGTTGACTTCCCAGCTGTTGCTGTGGATACTAGGTCCGAGAGACCGTCCCCAAACAATTCCTCACCCTTATAAGGCAAAACCTCCATGTGTTTTTTAGAATCAGCATCACCTGTCCACTGCCGAGTCCATAATACTCTCCTGGCAGAAATGGACATTGCATTAATTCTAGATGCCAGCAGGCAAATGTCCCTCTGTGCATCCCGCATATATAAGACGACGTCTTTTATATGTTCTATGGTTAGCAAAATAGTATCCCTGTCGAGGGAATCAATGTTGTCTGACAGGGTATCAGCCCATGCTGCTGCAGCACTACACATCCATGCTGAAGCAATAGCTGGTCTCAGTATAGTACCCGAGTGTGTATACACAGACTTCAGGATAGCTTCCTGCTTTCTATCCGCAGGCTCCTTTAAGGCGGCCGTATCCTGAGACGGCAGTGCCACCTTTTTTGATAAGCGTGTGAGCGCCTTTGTTCACCCTAGGGGATGTTTCCCAACGTAACCTGTCCATAGGCGGGAAAGGGTACGCCATCAGTAACCTCTTAGAAATCACCAGTTTCTTATCGGGGGAACTCCACGCTTCTTCACACAATTCATTTAATTCATCAGATGGGGGAAAAGTCACTGGCTGCTTTTTCTCCCCAAACATAATACCCTTCTTAGTAACCGGGTTAACATCAGAAATGTGCAATACATTTTTCATTGCAGTAATCATGTATCGGATGGCTTTTGTAGACTGTACATTTGTCTCATCCTCATCTACACTGGAGTCAGACTCTGTGTCGACATCTGTGTCTACCATCTGAGCTAGCGGGCGTTTATGAGCCCCTGATGGCCTCTGAGACTCCTGGGCAGGCGCGGGCTGAGATCCCGGCTGTCCCAAGGCTGCTGCGTCATCAAACCTTTTATGTAAGGAGTTGACACTGTCTGTTAAGACCTTCCACATATCCATCCAATCCGGTGTCGGCCCCGTCGGGGTCGACACCACACTTATCTGCCCCTGCTCCGCCTCCACGTAACCCTCCTCATCAAACATGTCGACACAGCCGTACCGACACACCGCACACACACAGGGAATGCTCTGACTGAGGACAGGACCTCACAAAGTCCTTTGGGGAGACAGAGAGAGAGTATGCCAGCACACACCACAGCGCTACATAACACAGGGATTTACACTATAATGAGTGATTTTTCCCAATAGCTGCTTATTATCCACTTTGCGCCTAAATTTATGTGCCCCCCCCTCTCTTTTTTACCCTTTGTGTACCAGGATACTGCAGGGGAGAGCCTGGGGAGCGTCCTTCCAGCGGAGCTGTGAAGAGAAAATGGCGCTGGTGTGCTGAGGAAGAAGGCCCCGCCCCCTCAGCGGCGGGCTTCTCCCGCGTTTTGTATAACTTAATGGCGAGGGTTTTTACACATATACAGTTTATTAGACTGTATTATGTGTATTTTGTGCCAAAAGGTAATCTAATTGCTGCCCAGGGCGCCCACCCCCAGCGCCCTGCACCCAACAGTGACCGGAGTGTGTGGTGTGCTGTGGGAGCAATGGCGCACAGCTGCGGTGCTGTGCGCTACCTTAATGAAGACTGGAGTCTTCAGCCGCCGTTTTCGTCGTTCTCTTCTGTCTTCTGGCTCTGCAAGGGGGACGGCGGCGCGGCTCCGGGAAAGGACGATCGAGGTCAGGCCCTGTGTTCGATCCCTCTGGAGCTAATGGTGTCCAGTAGCCTAAGAAGCGCAACCTATCCGCAGTTAGTAGGTTAGCTTCTCTCCCCTCAGTCCCACGTAGCAGTGAGTCTGTTGCCAGCAGATCTCACTGAAAATAAAAAAACCTAACAAATACTTTCTTTCTAGCAAGCTCAGGAGAGCCCACTAGGAGCACCCAGCTCTGGCCGGGCACAGATTCTAACTGAGGTCTGGAGGAGGGGCATAGAGGGAGGAGCCAGTGCACACCAGATAGTACCTAATCTTTCTTTTAGAGTGCCCAGTCTCCTGCGGAGCCCGTCTATTCCCCATGGTCCTTACAGAGTTCCCAGCATCCACTAGGACGTCAGAGAAATCACGTTTTAACGTGAGTACGGTACGCATCAAGTCACCTTGCACCCTGTACTACTTCCATGAAAAAGAACTGAGAAAGGGAACAGACTTTTTTCTAAAGACTGTTGATTACGAATTTACCCTTGTTATACTTCACCATTGTTTTGTCGTTTGACGAGTGCAGAAGTGATTTCTTATTTCTTTTGTATTTTATGCCCTAGGGGGTTGAGTGACCTCCTGTAGACATCTCCACTGCAGCTCTCCGAGGCGCAGCAGCCCTCTAATCAGTATTATTTCTGATTCTGGAGCCAGATTCAGACATTTTTCTTTCCTCTTTCTTGCTATTATCTGTGTAATCTTAGTCTGAGGCTGCACCTCCAGTGAATATAATAATTCTAGAAATATTAAAATGTGACAGAATAAAATAAAATAAGTCTTGGTGCAACAGAATCCTTCCGTCTTAAAGTTAGAACACTCAGATGGGTCAAATGCAGTAAAGTAGCCTTTCACCTGTGTTGGGATCTCCTTAGTGAGGTCGACATAGTGACTGGTGACACTGTCACGGTCAACTTCCCAACCGCTATTAAAGCCCTTCCCATTTTCCGATTTGGGAATGACAGTCCCTATTTGAGAGCACGGAATATTAGGAGGCACTGATCAGCTCACTACTGCCCTGTAGCAGGTACAAGTGGAAATGTTTGGGACAGGGTAACCTCTGATACCCAGTGCCGGATTAAGGCTGGTGGGGGCCCAGGACAACAAGGCTGTGGGGGCACCCACTACTAAAATTGCTGCCACCTCTCCCCACGCCACATATCACCTGGACATCATGGAGGACAGCGCTGGAGCAGGAGACGCGGGCGACTCACAGTGTCTCACAGTATTTCCCTTCACTACCCCATGAGACTGACTGTACATGGAGGAGCTCCGCAGCGGCCACTGTTTATGAACAGCTGAGCCACCGGTCGGAGACTGCTCCAATTGAAGGAGGAGTGTGTGGGGGCCCTGGGACGGCTGCCCGTCGCCCCTCTGTTAATCCGGCCCTGCTGATACCTGTAGCTGAACTTCTGCTCACTGACTGCATAATGATCTACACTCAATTCCAAGGAGCCCACACATTCAGTGAAGCCACTGGTACCTGCTTTTTGGGTTTTTTCGCACACAGCCATGCACTGCAAGACAGTTTCTCATGGCAGCTCTCACTTAAAAGTCTGCTACAGATGTGACCCAGATTCTATTCTCCATTCTCAACATAAAAAGATAGTTGGTATTAATAATCACTGGTGACACTGGTCAGTATCTGAACAGCTTATTGACCATACACAGTTAATTTTACAAAGTTCAAAGTTCAGTGAATGCAGTTGAGTTTCATCGTGTCAGGTCATATGAACAGCCGGTTTAGAAAACAACCCTTTAAGTAAACGCTCACCCATGAAGTCTAGACTGTAATTGAACTTCATCGTTCTAAACTTCACTGATCCGTGGGGGTTCAATCGGTATTGTTGTTCAATGTCTTGGTTGCTTATTGAGCAGCATGCCGTTGTACTTGTCTAAAAGACACCACAAGAAAGACACGTTACAGAAAAAACCACACACAAGTTTGTGCAGTATTACAAATCCCCACTCTTTTGACAGTAGAATATTCATATTTGCCTCCTGCAAGTCATGGTTGTAAAGTCCATGGGGCACACCTTATGTAAAAGACTGCAAAACGCAAAAAAGAGCACGATTCCAGGGAGTCTGCACTTATTTTTAAAGCTGCAAAACTGGTCCCGGCCTGCCCCGCCTTCCCCAACGGGGATGCGACCACAATGTGTGCGTCCGCATAGCCGCTGTGCAGCTTGCCGCCATCGCCAAACAACTATGCGGGCCAGCGGCTGGGTCTGAATTACCCTCTTAGTGTAGTAAGCTTAGTTGATGACATCACCGATAAAAAACAGCAACACCTACCTCAAACATATGCCATTTTCCACATTCCGACAAGTAGAACCAGCCCCATTGTGTTTCTGAAACGTCCATCTCCTCAGGCTCGGAGGCCGCCTCCATTGTTTCTGGTTGGTGGATACTCTTTCATGAAATACAAATTATAGTTGGTTACAAAACATAATGGGAACAAAAGATCTAAGAATATAAACTATGGCAAAGCCAGTGGGGTTTTTTTTTTTCACCCACCAGTTGGGAGATGCAATGTTCCTGCTTTGGGCGCTTTAACCCCTATGACCCCTTGTTCATTTAAATGGACATTGTTAAAAAAAAAATGTATTGGATAGACAACAGTAACTGCAGTTGTTAGAGTATCAATATATCGAGTTAAAAAGAATCGCAATGTTTTGGTGTACAAGCTACAACTCTAGCAAATCTCTGTCCACTAGGATGGACATTGGGTCTAAATGACCAAACCATATTTTTTGGGGGGTGTTACTTAGGACCTCATTCACCTACTTTACCACTAGTGCCATCACTGGGATACACCGGGAACATGCAGTGGATCATTAAGGGTTAACTGGACTGACCAAAAGGGAAAAAATAAGAATTTACTTACCGATAATTCTATTTCTCGGAGTCCGTAGTGGATGCTGGGGTTCCTGAAAGGACCATGGGGAATAGCGGCTCCGCAGGAGACAGGGCACAAAAAGTAAAGCTTTACGATCAGGTGGTGTGTACTGGCTCCTCCCCCTATGACCCTCCTCCAAGCCTCAGTTAGGATACTGTGCCCGGACGAGCGTACACAATAAGGAAGGATTTATGAATCCCGGGTAAGACTCATACCAGCCACACCAATCACACCGTACAACCTGTGATCTAAACCCAGTTAACAGTATGATAACAGAGGAGCCTCTGAAAGATGGCTCCCTACAACAATAACCCGAATTAGGTAACAATAACTATGTACAATTATTGCAGATAATCCGCACTTGGGATGGGCGCCCAGCATCCACTACGGACTCCGAGAAATAGAATTATCGGTAAGTAAATTCTTATTTTCTCTATCGTCCTAGTGGATGCTGGGGTTCCTGAAAGGACCATGGGGATTATACCAAAGCTCCCAAACGGGCGGGAGAGTGCGGATGACTCTGCAGCACCGAATGAGAGAACTCCAGGTCCTCCTTAGCCAGGGTATCAAATTTGTAGAATTTTACAAACGTGTTCTCCCCCGACCACGTAGCCGCTCGGCAGAGTTGTAATGCCGAGACCCCTCGGGCAGCCGCCCAAGAAGAACCCACCTTCCTTGTGGAGTGGGCTTTTACCGATTTTGGCTGTGGCAGGCCTGCCACAGAATGTGCAAGCTGAATCGTACTACAAATCCAGCGAGCAATAGTCTGCTTAGACGCAGGAGCGCCCAACTTGTTGGGAGCATATAGTATAAACAGTGAGTCAGATTTCCTGACTCCAGCTGTCCTTGAAATGTATATTTTTAAAGCTCTGACAACGTCCAACAACTTGGAGTCCTCCAAGTCGCTTGTAGCCGCAGGCACTACAATAGGCTGGTTCAGATGAAATGCTGACACCACCTTAGGGAGAAAATGCGGACGAGTCCGCAGTTCTGCCCTGTCCGAATGGAAAATCAGATATGGGCTTTTGTAAGATAAAGCTGCCAGTTCTGACACTCTCCTGGCCGAAGCCAGGGCTAGTAGCATGGTCACTTTCCATGTGAGATATTTCAAATCCACAGTTTTTAGTGGTTCAAACCAATGAGATTTGAGAAAGTCCAAAACAACATTGAGATCCCACGGTGCCACTGGAGGCACCACAGGGGGCTGTATATGCAGCACTCCCTTAACAAAAGTCTGGACTTCAGGAACTGAAGCCAATTCTTTCTGGAAGAAAATCGACAGGGCCGAAATTTGAACCTTAATAGATCCCAATTTGAGACCCATAGACAATCCTGATTGCAGGAAATGTAGGAATCGACCCAGTTGAAATTTCTCCGTCGGAGCACTCCGATCCTCGCACTACGCAACATATTTTCGCCAAATGCGGTGATAATGTTGCGCGGTTACTTCCTTCCTTGCTTTAATCAAAGTAGGAATGACTTCTTCCGGCATGCCTTTTTCCTTTAGGATCCGGCGTTCAACCGCCATGCCGTCAAACGCAGCCGCGGTAAGTCTTGAAACAGACAGGGACCCTGCTGAAGCAAGTCCCTTCTCAGAGGTAGAGGCCACGGATCTTCCGTGATCATCTCTTGAAGTTCCGGGTACCAAGTCCTTCTTGGCCAATCCGGAACCACTAGTATCGTTCTTACGCCTCTTTGCCGTATAATTCTCAATACTTTTGGTATGAGAGGCAGAGGAGGAAACACATACACCGACTGGTACACCCAAGGCGTTACCAGCGCGTCCACAGCTATTGCCTGCGGATCTCTTGACCTGGCGCAATACCTGTCCAGTTTTTTGTTGAGGCGAGACGCCATCATGTCCACCATTGGTCTTTCCCAACGGGTTACCAGCATGTGGAAAACTTCTGGATGAAGACCCCACTCTCCCGGGTGAAGGTCGTGTCTGCTGAGGAAGTCTGCTTCCCAGTTGTCCACTCCCGGGATGAACACTGCTGACAGTGCTATCACATGATTCTCTGCCCAGCGAAGAATCCTTGCAGCTTCTGCCATTGCACTCCTGCTTCTTGTGCCGCCCTGTCTGTTCACATGGGCGACTGCCGTGATGTTGTCCGACTGGATCAACACCGGTTTTCCTTGAAGCAGAGGTTCTGCCTGGCTTAGAGCATTGTAGATTGCTCTTAGTTCCAGAATGTTTATGTGAAGAGACGTTTCCAGGCTCGACCACACGCCCTGGAAGTTTCTTCCTTGTGTGACTGCTCCCCAGCCTCTCAGGCTGGCGTCCGTGGTCACCAGGATCCAATCCTGTATGCCGAATCTGCGGCCCTCCAATAGATGAGCACTCTGCAACCACCACAGAAGAGATACCCTTGTCCTTGGAGACAGGGTTATCCGCTGGTGCATCTGAAGATGCGACCCTGACCATTTGTCCAACAGATCCCTCTGGAAAATTCTTGCGTGGAATCTGCCGAATGGAATTGCTTCGTAAGAAGCCACCATTTTTCCCAGGACTCTTGTGCATTGATGTACAGACACCTTTCCTGGTTTTAGGAGGTTCCTGACAAGTTCGGATAACTCCTTGGCTTTTTCCTCCGGGAGAAAAACCTTTTTCTGAACCGTGTCCAGAATCATCCCTAGGAACAGCAGACGTGTTGTCGGAATTAACTGGGATTTTGGAATATTCAGAATCCACCCGTGCTGTTTTAGCACTTCTTGAGACAGTGCTAATCCCATCTCTAGCTGTTCTCTGGACCTTGCCCTTATTAGGAGATCGTCCAAGTATGGGATAATTAATACGCCTTTTCTTCGAAGAAGAATCATCATCTCGGCCATTACCTTGGTAAAGACCCGAGGTGCCGTGGACAATCCAAACGGCAGCGTCTGAAACTGATAGTGACAGTTCTGTACGACGAACCTGAGGTACCCCTGGTGTGAGGGGTAAATTGGAACGTGGAGATACGCATCCTTGATGTCCAAGGATACCATAAAGTCCCCTTCTTCCAGGTTCGCTATCACTGCTCTGAGTGACTCCATCTTGAACTTGAACTTCTTTATGTACAGGTTCAAGGATTTCAGATTTAGAATAGGTCTTACCGAGCCATCCGGCTTCGGTACCACAAATAGAGTGGAATAATACCCCTTTCCTTGTTGTAAAAGAGGTACCTTGACTATCACCTGCTGAGAGTACAGCTTGTGAATGGCTTCCAAGACCGTCACCCTGTCGGAGGGGGACAGTTCCAACCTGTACCCCTGAGATATTATCTGCAGGATCCAGGGATCTACCTGCGAGTGAGCCCACTGCGCGCTGAAATTCTTGAGACGACCCCCCACCGCCCCCGAGTCCGCTTGAGAAGCCCCAGCGTCATGCTGAGGCTTTTGTAGAAGCGGGGGAGGGCTTCTGTTCCTGGGAAGGAGCTGCCTGTTGCAGTCTCTTCCCCCTTCCTCTGCCTCGTGGCAGATATGAATATCCCTTTGCTCTCTTGTTTTTAAAGGAACGAAAGGGCTGCGGTTGAAAAGTCGGTGTCTTTTTCTGTTGGGGAGTGACTTGAGGTAAAAAGGTGGATTTCCCGGCTGTAGCCGTGGCCACCAAATCCGATAGACCGACACCAAATAACTCCTCCCCTTTATACGGCAAAACTTCCATATGCCGTTTTGAGTCCGCATCACCTGACCACTGTCGCGTCCATAAACTTCTTCTGGCCGAAATGGACATAGCACTTACCCGTGGTGCCAGTGTGCAAATATCCCTCTGTGCATCACGCATATAAAGAAATGCATCCTTTATTTGCTCTAAAGACAGTAAAACATTGTCCCTATCCAGGGTATCAATATTTTCAATCAGGGACTCTGACCAAGCTACCCCAGCACTGCACATCCAGGCTGTCGCTATAGCTGGTCGTAGTATAACACCTGTATGTGTGTATATACTTTTTTGGATATTTTCCATCCTCCTATCTGCTGGATCTTTAAGTGCGGCCGTCTCAGGAGAGGGTAACGCCACTTGTTTTGATAAGCGTGTGAGCGCCTTGTCCACCCTAGGAGGTGTTTCCCAGCGCGCCCTAACCTCTGGCGGGAAAGGGTATAAAGCCAATAACTTCTTTGAAATTAGCATTTTTTTATCGGGGGCAACCCACGCTTCATCACACACCTCATTTAATTCATCTGATTCAGGAAAAACTATAGGTAGTTTTTTCACACCCCACATAATACCCTGTTTTGTGGTACCTGTAGTATCAGCAATATGTAACGCCTCCTTCATTGCCAAAATCATATAACGTGTGGCCCTACTGGAAAATACGGTTGATTCGTCACCGTCGCCACTGGAATCAGTGCCTGTGTCTGGGTCTGTGTCGACCGACTGAGGCAAAGGGCGTTTTACAGCCCCTGACGGTGTTTGAGGCGCCTGGACAGGTGCTAATTGATTGTCCGGCCGTCTCATGTCGTCAAACGACTGCTTTAGCGTGTTGACACTATCCCGTAATTCCATAAATAAAGGCATCCATACTGGTGTCGACCCCCTAGGGGGTGACATCCCCATATTTGGCAATTGCTCCGCCTCCACACCAATATCGTCCTCATACATGTCGACACACACGTACCGACCCACAGCAGAGACACAGGGAATGCTCTTAAAGAAGACAGGACCCCACTAGCCCTTTGGGGAGACAGAGGGAGAGTTTGCCAGCACACACCAAAAAGCGCTATATATGACAGGGATAGCCTTATAATAAGTGCTCCCTGTATAGCTGCTTTAATAATATAATTTTGCCACAATTTTGCCCCCCCTCTCTTGTTTTACCCTGTTTCTGTAGTGCAGTGCAGGGGAGAGCCTGGGAGCCTTCCTGACCAGCGGAGCTGTGTGAGGAAAATGGCGCTGTGTGCTGAGGAGATAGGCCCCGCCCCTTTTTCGGCGGGCTCGTCTCCCGCTCTTTAGTGGATTCTGGCAGGGGTTAAATATCTCCATATAGCCCCCGGAGGCTATATGTGAGGTATTTTTAGCCAAAATAGGTTTTCATTTGCCTCCCAGGGCGCCCCCCCTCCCAGCGCCCTGCACCCTCAGTGACTGCCGTGTGAAGTGTGCTGAGAGGAAAATGGCGCACAGCTGCAGTGCTGTGCGCTACCTTAAGAAGACTGAGGAGTCTTCTGCCGCCGATTCTGGACCTCTTCTCGTTTCAGCATCTGCAAGGGGGCCGGCGGCGAGGCTCCGGTGACCATCCAGGCTGTACCTGTGATCGTCCCTCTGGAGCTAATGTCCAGTAGCCAAGAAGCCAATCCATCCTGCACGCAGGTGAGTTCACTTCTTCTCCCCTAAGTCCCTCGTTGCAGTGATCCTGTTGCCAGCAGGACTCACTGTAAAATAAAAAACCTAAGCTAAACTTTTCTAAGCAGCTCTTTAGGAGAGCCACCTAGATTGCACCCTTCTCGGCCGGGCACAAAAATCTAACTGAGGCTTGGAGGAGGGTCATAGGGGGAGGAGCCAGTACACACCACCTGATCGTAAAGCTTTACTTTTTGTGCCCTGTCTCCTGCGGAGCCGCTATTCCCCATGGTCCTTTCAGGAACCCCAGCATCCACTAGGACGATAGAGAAAAAAACATATTACTAGCTCCTCTTAATTTTATTATTTAGTATTAAATTAGGGATTTATTGAAATAAGAGGTCTACTTTTATAAAATGTGTTAATATGAAAATATACATTATGGTAAGAACTTATTGTTGATAACGGTATTCTCCTAAGTCCACAGGTTAACATTGGGATATGATGACGCAACAGCGGATTTGCACCACACGGTCAAAGCTTTTCGGCCTCCCAGTATGCAACGGGCCCGTCCATATATCCCCGCCTCCTTGCCCAGGCAAATCAGTTTTTTTTCCAAAGCTCAATGCAGGAGCATCATAGAGAGCCCTAATCAGGCGAAAAGAACACACATGCACACCCTTCCGTACAAGAAGAACCTTTATCCATTCCTGAATTAAATGGAATGGGGATGTCCTCTGCACTAGTTAATTTTTAGATATTTATTCATTAAGGTCCCCAATTTTAATAACATGGATTAATTCTACTTCTGTCAATAGGGGGTGCTGCCATAGACAATAAAAGTAAAGAACAACAATATATAGAAAGGATTGTCTCTTTGTTGGCGCACTATGAAGAGAAAATATATCTAAAATATGACTTTTAATGTTTTTAATTAAAATGCCTCGGGACGTGAAAAAAATAAAATACGTATATCACAACTTATTAAAACATGGTTCACTGTGTGTTGTCTCGTTTCAGATTCCAATCGTTTTATTATGTTTATGATTTTTTTATGGGACTGTCATCAATGGACAATTACTCACTATATTGTTATTTGAAATCAGTAAGATGTGTTTCCGCAATAGACCATAATATGTGGTATTGGTATGATTCTCAATGTGGCTATCTATAAATGGTGCCGATTCTAAATATATTTATAGAGTACCAGACATTGAGCAGTTTATCAGAAAAATATATAAAACAATTGTGTATCAATTGTCCTAAAGTATTCTACAATTCACGTAAAGCAATGCCCAGGCTACGTCATTTATGCAGACTGATTATGGGAATATACTTGACCTCTATACAGACAGCTATTATGATATGATATCATATAATTCAAAATGACTCTGCTGACAATGGACAAATATTTCTTAATCCTATAGCTGATACAGCTTTTGCATATTAGTAGGCCATGTCTATTGCACAGGTCTGACCAATGCAGAATATCCAATATAAGGAAGAGGCATTTATTCCATAATATATGCTGGCTATTGCGGAAACACATCTTACTGATTTCAAATAACAATATAGTAAGTAATTGTCAACAGACCATTGATAAGAGACAACACACAGTGAACCATGTTTTAATAAGTTGTGATATACTTATTTTATTTAATATACAATTTTTGTCTTATATTTTTTCACATCACGAGGCATTTTAATTGAAAACATTAAAAATTATATTTTATGTATATTTTCTCTTCATAGTGCACCAACAAAGACAATCCTTCCTATATATTGTTGTTCTTTATCCATTCCTTCCTGAAGCAATGCTAAGAGTCTGGAAACTCTGAAAGACCTAGGGTCAAATTTCCGTTCACTGCACCATTGAATACAGGCTTGCCATATTCAGTTATAAATGCGAGCTGAGGAAGGTTTCCTTGCTCTGAGCAGTGTTTGAATTACCTGTTGTGAGAATCCTCTTGACAGGATAGAGGTCTCAAGAGCCACGCCGTCAAAGACAGTCAATCCAGGTGTCTGTGATAACAAGGACCATGAGTCAGTAGATCTTGACATTGAGGGAGTAGGAATGGAGCATCCATCGACATCCTCTGCAGATCTGTGTACCAATGTCTTCTGGGCCAAGTCAGAGCTATTAGTATCACGGCACCCCTTCCTTGTTTTACCTTTCTCACCACTCTGGGTAATAAGGTGATTGGTGGAAACACACAGGGCAGATGAAAGTCCCATCTCACAGACAGGGCATCTACAAAGATCGAACTTTGGTGTTCTGACGGGACGCCATGAGATATCTCTGGCAACCCCCGCCTGTCGACCAGGATCTGGAAGACCTCCGGGTGTAGAGCCCATTCGCTTGCATCAATGGCGTGTCGACTGAGAAAATCTGCTTCCCAGTTTAGGACTCCCGGCACGAGGACTGCAGACAAGGCTGGATGATAAAGTTCTGCCCACTTTAGTATGTGACTTACCTCCTTCATTGCTTTTTGGCTGCAAGTTCCTCCCTGATGGTTGAGGTACGCTACTGCCGTCGCATTGTCCGAGCGGATCAGAACTGGTTTCCCCTGAAGGATGTCCTTTGCCTGAATCAGCGCCATATATATTGGGCAGAGTTCCAATATATTTATTGGCAGGCAACTTTCTTCCTTGGTCCACTGCCCCTGTAAACAAAACCTTCCTGACACTGCTCCCCAGCCCTGAAGGCTGGCATCCATTGTCAGAATTTCCCAATCTGATACCCAAAAGGGTCTCCCTTTGTCCAGATGGGATCTCTGTAGCCACCAGGCAAATGACCTCCTCACTTCCACAGTAAGGACCATAGTCTACGTTTTTATTGTCTGAAGAAAACCATTCCATTTGGTAAGGTTCAGATGCTGCAGAGGCCTTGGATGGAACGGAGCATACTCTACCATGTCGAATGTTGACATCATCAATCCCATCACACGCATTGCTGCATGAATGGATACCTTTCGACTTTGTAGCAGCTCTTGAATCCTTGACTGAACTTTGGATACTTTGTTCAGAGGTAAGATTACTCTCTGAAGGCTCGAATCTAATACAGGCCAGTGAGTCATCCGCTGTGATGGAAAGCAGAGACGATTTCGCCCAATTTATGAGCCAATCGTGCTTCTGCAGACACACTATTGTCTGTTGCAGATGACACAGAAGCAATTCCCGAGACTGTGCCAGGATTAAAAGATCGTATGCTATGGAAAAATTCTTATCCCTTGCTGGCATTACCACCATCATTTTGGTAAATACTCTGGGGGTCGTAGCCAATCCAAATGGCAGGGCCTGCAACTGAAAATGCTGTTTGGAGGATAGTGAACCTGAGATAGCGCTGATGGGACAGGGCTACAGAAACATGTAGGTAAGCATCCTGGATGTCCAGGAATACCATAAAATCCCCTCGCTCCATGGCCAAAATGATGGAACGTAAAGTTTCCATATGAAAACAAGGCACCCAAATGTACCTGTTCAGCACTTTGAGATTGAGTATGGGCTGGAACGACCCATTTGGCTTCTGGACTAAAGTCAGGTTGGAGTAAAAACCATGTCCTCGTTGTGCAGGAGGAACTGGAACGATTACTCCTGACTGAAGCAACTTCTGAACTGCCTTTGCAAAGCCCTGGTCCAAAAACATTGCAACCTGTTTGATATGTGCAACATGGGATTTTTGCGCTCCAGATGCCATTGAAAGATCCCCTTCCAATGCATCAGCGCAAACAGCCACTGCTTTAGCCATCCGGGCTGAAGCCATGGCTTGTTTTAAGATTGCCCCAGACAGGGAAAAAATGTTTTTTTAGAAAACCATCCACTCTCCTATTCGTGACATAATTTAATGATGTTGAAGGCAGAGGTAATGTAGATTTTCGCACTAATCGAAGAACATGCATATCTACTTTGGGAGCCACCTCCCTCTTTAAACAGTCCCCAGCCAGAAGAGGGTAACTGGAATTCAATTTCCTAGGAATTCTAAATTTATTACTGGGCGTAGCCCAAGCCTCTTCTATAATTTCCGTAAACTGAACTGACCAAGGAAACTCAGTCTTAACTGTTTTGGGACGTTTAAACACAGGTGTCTATTTTGTGACACACAATCCGATCCTACCCTGCTTTGCACCAGCATTGAGGGTCGGAATAGACAGAAAAAACTAACAGAGTTATAGTATAGTCAGCAATCACACTAGCAATCAGTCACAGGTTATACATTAGTATAATAAGCAATATGAGCACATAATCAACTACAAATACATTTCAAGTATGTAGGAGAGATTAGAAAAAGCGTTTTAAAAAAACTTCCTGCGCACAGGACGTCCGCCAGACAGTAAGTTAGTGTGACTATCTGTTATAGCGTATTTATCTACTTTTATCCGTAATGATTCGTCATACATGCTATGCAGTATCAACGTTACCTAGTAGAAAGTACACAGACCTACTTTTGGCCGTAAAGACACAATATTTCTACAGTGTGTTCAAACACATATCTCATTGAGAATATTTTCAACTACAACAGTGCTATACAATATTACTTTCCACTAGGTAACGTTGATACTGCATAGCATGTATGACGAATCAATGCGGATATAAGTAGATAGATACGCTATAACAGATAGTCACACTAACTTACTGTCTGGCGGACGCCCTGTGCGCAGGAAGTTATTTTTTTAAACTCTTTTTCTAATCTCTTTACCTGTATGTGTTTTTTATATTTCGCAAGTTTTTTTAAGCATAATAAAGAATAAAAGTTATGTTTTACATGTACCTATGTGCACCACTTTAAGGAAATTCTTTTTTCTTCTCTCTCCCATTATAGAATATCTATACTAAGATATCAATTGGAACTTAAGGGGGCCTCTATGCTATTATCCAACGACTTGTGCAACCTTTTTCTCTCGCATAAGTATGTAGGAGAAACATATTACTGCATTACCTCATATAAGATTTTAAACGTATTCAGACGCATAGCGAAAGAAAACAACAGTAATAATTATCAGACTCATATGCATTAGGCACTTATCCAACTATTCGTACTCAAAAGGTAGAGACTTAGTGCTGTATTACCCGTGCTCAATAGAGTGGGATACAGGGAGACTCAACCCGCTTCCAGGACCTGGCAATACGTTTGTGAACGCTGAGTGGATTCAGATGCTAATAGTGTACACAACCGCTCCGTGAACCTATAGTGAACACAGACGCCCAACTGAACACCAACGCACCAGTTACACAGCCGTCTGTGCTGCGACTGGGTCCCCTTAGTACACAGCATCTCAGCCAGAAGCGGGAAAACAATTCATGGCGAGAGACTCAGGGGAAACGTCATGAACCGGGGGGGAGGGGCGACCAGTGGAGCGTCTGACTCCCCACTGCTGACATCAACCCTAGGGATCGCGGCCTCAGATTACCCCTGGAACCTATGATCCCTAAGGCCTAGCGCTGGTGCACCCTAGGTGGCAGCCGCGTCAGCGACTGTTTGGTAGTGACCTCCCAAAACAATGCGGCTGTGTCCGTGTTCCCCCTCTAAGCGGAACCGATGCCTCACCTTCTCCCCATGCTCCGGCCACAGCCTGGTAACGTCTGCTGGACCTGCTAGTATATCTGACACAGACGCCCGCCGAAATAGTACTGTACTCATAGGTAAGCGTTGTCGCGACCCGGCGCGAAGTTGTTGGAGCGACTCTTTCTAAGACACTTTTAAAAAAGATCACTCAAGAAAAATAGTAAGACTATAACAATAAAATAAGAAAGCTTATGGCTGCTAAAAAAACAGCAGCCCTCTGACCATAGTCCAGTTCCTGCCGCACCAAACAATAACGGGATTTTAATACCTACCGGTAAATCCCTTTCTCGTAGTCCATAAGGGATACTAGGGTTCACTTAATACAATGGGGTATAAAAGGGGTCCAAAGGGGCCTGTGCACTTTAAATTTCTTCAACTGGGTGTGCTGGCTCCTCCCCTCTATGCCCACTCCCACATGCAGTTTTAAGTAAAACAGTGCCTGAAGGAGAAATTACATACTTGAGAGAAGGAACATAACGAGCGGTGAGATTCCTACTCTAGCACACCATGACATAGAACAAACCAGCAACGGCTGGAACAAAACAGCAACAGCTGAACAGGTAACTTGTGGAAAAGAACACAACCTGCTGAGATGTCAACGCACTGTGGCAGGCGCCCGGTATCCCTTATAAACTACGAGAAAAGGATTTACTGGTAGGTATTGAAATCCCGTTTTCCCTAGCATCCATAAGGGATACTGGGGTTCACTTAATATGATGGGGATGTCCCAAGGCTTCCAGAACGGGCAAGAATGTGCGTAGACGTCTGCAGCACCACCTGCCCAAACTGGGTATCCTCTTTAGCCAGGGTATCAAACTTGTAGAACTTCACAAAGGTGTTCTTCCCCGACCAGGTAGCAGCTCGGCATAATTGCAAGGCCGAGACACTACAGGCAGCCACCTAGGAAGACCCCACCGATCTTGTAGAGTGGGCCTTCAGAGACTGTGGAACGGGCAAGACTGCCAACACATAGGCATGTTGGATAGTCAGCCTAATCCAACGAGCAATGGACTGCTTAGAAGCAGAGCAACCCTTTTTCAGTGCATCATAGAGCACAAACAGGGAATCCGTCTTTCTCACCTGAGCCATACTCAGGTGAGAACAGATCCTCAAGGCTCGCACAGCATCCAACCATTCCAGAGGAGCAGATGCACCAGAACTTGACAGGACTACAATCGGTTGATTCAAGTGAAATGCAGAGACAACCTTCGGCAGGAACTGCTGTCTAGTCCTGAGCTCAGCTCTGTCCTCGTAAAAGACCAAGTAGGGACTTTTACACGATAAGGACCCCCTCAAGACACGCCTAGCAGAAGCCAGGCCAAGTAACATCACCGTCTTCCATGTGAGGTACTTTTCGTCTACCGACATCAAAGGTTCAAACCAGGAGGATTGTAGAAATTCCAAAACCCCATTCAAGTCCCAGGGTGCCGTAGGCGGCAAAAATGGAGGTTGTATGTGGAGAACTCCCTGCAAGTAGGTCTGAACTTCTGGCAACACTGTAAAACTTCTTCTGGAAGAAAATGGAGAGAGCTGAAATCTGGACCTTAAGGGAACCCAGATGTAAGCCCTTATCCACACCAGCCTGCAGGAAACGTAAGAAACGTCCTAAGTGGAACTCTGCAGGTGGATATGTGCGTTCCTCGCACCAGGAGACATCTCCTCCAGATATGATGATAGTGTTTTGACGTTACAGGTTTTCTGGCCTGAACCATGGTTGTAATAACCTTCTTGGAAAAGCCTTTGCGATCTAGGATGTTCCGCTCAACTGCCAAGCCGTCAAACAAAGTCGCCATAAGTCTGGCTAGACGAATGGTACATGTTGCAGAAAATCTTCTCAGTGGCAGAGGCCAACGGTCTGACACGGACATGTCCAGAAGATCTGAGTACTACACCCTCCGAGGCCAATCTGGGGCAATCAGAATTGCCTGGACTCCCTGATGCCTGATTCGTTTAAGCACCCTTGGGAGCAACAGAATTGGAATAAACTGGTAGACCAACCGATATGGCCAAGGAGACATCAGCGCGTCTATTGCCCTCGCTTGAGGGTCCCTGGTTCATAAGCAATATCAGGGAAGCTTCTTGTTGAGTCGAGAAGCCATCAAGTCTATCTGTGGGAAGCCCCACAAGTCGATGATCTGTGGAAACACCTGTTGGTGGAGACCCCACTCTCCTGGGTGAAGATTGTGACGGCTGAGGAAGTCCGCTTCCCAGTTGTCCACCCCCGGAATGAAAATGACGGACATCGCTTTTGAGTTTCTTTCTGCCCAGAGGAGTATTTTTGACACCTCTCGCATGCAGGCTCTGCTTTTTGTCCCTCCTTGGCGATTTATGTAAGCCACTGCCGTGGCATTGTTTGACAGAACTTGGATCGCCCGATCCCTGAGCAGAGGAGAGGCCTGAAGCAGAGCATTGTAGATCACCCGCAGTTACAGAATGTTGATCGGAAGAAGGGCTTCGTGGGATGACCATCTGCCCTGGAACAGAGCCCCTTGGGTGACAGCTCCCCAGCCCCGCAGACTCACATCTGTCGTGAGGAGGATCCAATCCTGAATCCCGAAACTTCGACCTTCCAGTAGGTTGGAGGACTGAAGCCACCACAGGAGGGAAATCCTGGCCTGAGGTGACAGCTGTATTATCCGGTGCATCTGAAGATGTGATCTGGACCACTTGCTCAGGAGATCCAATTGAAACATTCTGGCATGGAACCGTGCATACTGGATCGCCTCGTAGGAGGCTACCATCTTCCCCAACAATCTTGTGCTAAGATGGATGGAAATTCGCGGAGGCTGGAGCACCATTCGGACCATCTCCTGAAGTGTTCTCGCTTTGTTCTCTGGAAGGAACACTTTCTGGGCCACAGTATCCAGCAACATTCCCAAGAACAGGAGCCGCTGAGTTGGCTCCAGGTGGGACTGTGAATTGAGGATCCACCCATGGTGTGACAGAAGTTGAATAATGTGGTCTATATGGAGCAATAAAAGCTCCCTGGATCTTGCTTTTATCAAGAGATCGTCCAGATAAGGGACAACATTGACCCCCTGGACCCGGAGTTGGAACATCATCTCCGCCATCACCTTCGTGAAGACACTCAGAGCTGTGGTCAAGCCGAAGGGTAGTGCCTGGATCCAATAGTGACCGTTCAGCAGGGCAAACCGTAGGTAAGCTTGGTGAGGCGGCCAAATTGGGATATGGAGATAAGAGTGTTTTATATCCAGAGAGACCAGGAACTCCCATTCCTCCAGGCCCACAATCACTGCCCTCAGAAATTCCATCTTGAACTTGAAAACCCTGAGGTAAGGGTTCAAGGATTTTAGATTTAGAATGGGCCTTACCGAACCGTCCGGTTTCGGTACCACAAACAGGTTGGAGTAATAACCCCTTCCCTGTTGTGGCTGTGGTGCTAGAACAATGACCCTGGGACTGGACCAACTTTTGGATAGCCCGTTGCAGCGTAACCCGTGTATCCTCCAAAACTAGTAAGTCTGATTTTAAAAATCATTGGGGAGGAGCGCTGTCGAACTCCAGCTTGTAGCCCTGGGAAATGAGGTCCTTTACACAGGTATCCTGGCAGGAGCCTTCCCAGATGCGGCTGAAGTGACACAGACGAGCTCCCACCTCGAGATCCCCAGTGTGGGGAGGCACCGTCATACTGAGGCCTTTGTGGAGGCTGAACTGGAGCTGCAGCTGATTTTCTAGTCTTACCTCTGGTACCTCGTGCTGCATTGGAAGCACCCCTAGCTCTTGATCTGAATCTGGCGGTCTGAAAGGACTGGGTAGACGACCCCGGGTAGAAACGCCTAGCCGGCGGAGACCCAGAGAAGTGAAACGTGGATTTCTCTGCAGTAAACTTAGAAATCAAAGTGTCTAACTCAATCCAGAAGAGCCACTCCCAAGAGAAATGGATAAACTCCACACTGCGCTTGGAATCCGCTTCCGCAATCCACTGACGCAGCCACAAAGCTCGGCGCGCTGACACTGCCATGATAGTAGTTCTAGCATTAATAGTGCCTATCTCCTTGAGAGAGTCACACAGCACGCATGCAGTGTCTTGAATGTGTTTAAGGAGGGTCACTGTAGTGACCAGGGGCATATCACCTGAAAGCCCTCTTGAATTTGAGTCACCCAGGTATGGATGGCATGAGACATCCAGTAACCCGCTATTACAGGTCTTTGTGATACGCCAGCCACTGTGTAAATAGACTTTAGTGTAGTTTCTATTTTCCTATCCCCAGCGTCCTTGAGGGAAAAGGACCCAGGAGCCATAAATACCACCTTCTTAGAGAGGCGGGAGATTGAGACATCTACGTCTGGGGGTTCTTCCAAATGTTTCCTACCCTCTGGTGTAAATGGGAAAGAGCATAACCTATCTTTTATCAGGATTTTTCCAGGCTTGTTTAAAAACCTCGACTAGTTTCGGAGAATCAGGGAAGGTGATGCTGAGCTTTTTCTGCGCTAGGAAAAATTACTGCAGTGCAGCAGCTTCTTCCAAAGGGATTTTTTAATACATAATAGCAAGAATGAGGGGTTCAATACCCTGTGCAGAAGTGGAATCTTCTATATCAGGTAACCGTCCCCTCCCCTCTCCTGAGGATGCACACACTGTGGGAGGGGACATAGAGGGGAGGAGCCAGCACACCCAGTTGAAGAAAGTTAAAGTGCACCTGCTCCTTTGGACCCCTTTTATACCCCATTGTATTAAGTGAACCCCAGTATCCCTTATGGATGCTAGAGAAAAACTGATTTGTCTGAACCAGGAGGCGGGGATATATGGATGGGCCCGGTGCATGCTGGGAGGCCGAAAAGCTTTGACCGTTTGGTGCAAACCCGCTGTCGCGTCATCATATCCCAATGTTATCCTGTGGATAACCTGTGGACCCTGCAGGAGAAACACAGGGTATCAGATGGGCAATGTAAATGCTGGCTGCAGTGTTTGGCAATGTGTGAGAAAGTGTTCCATAATAATGTATTATAGTATGGCTTACCCAGTTACACCCCCATTTTTCCAGTATTTATTGAAATTTAAAACATTTAATGTCTCAATTAAATCATATAACAAATAAACAATTTGAGATAAACAAAAAAATTCTATGGTTTCTTTTTTAACAAAATTGATTCTACAATGGAAATCAAATATAGTTGAGGAGCTTCTTCCCAACCAGTTGCACAAGTTCCTACATACTGTATGTATTGCTGCCTTGCCTTTACCCTTCTGACCAGTTCATCCCAAATCAGCACGATGAGGTATTAGTCTGGAGACTGCTGGATATTTCATGGTAACATCTTGTTCTCGCTGCAGAATACTGTGGTAGCCCTCTAGGGTCAGGGTACCAGTTACTCTGTGCAAGACACTGACTCGGTCCATCATGCTCCCTCCTCCAAGTTAGGCTGGTTGTTAAACACCAGTTACACCTCAAATCAAGCAATTTATCAGTTCACACATGGTGTGAAGGAGCGCCTGGGAAAGTGTGTGTGTGTGTGTGTGTGTGTGTGTGTGTGTGTGTGTGTGTGTGTGTGTGTGTGTGTGTGGGGGGGGGGGGGGTCTCTATACTCATTTGCAGTGAAAGAAAGTAAGTGGAGCAAAGTAAGGATGCAAAAATGGTGCCAACCCCCCCCCCCCCCCCCAAAAAAAACAAAAACACAAGGGTGTATGTTGTCACTGTACTGATTACCAGTCTATAATCGTGTGCAGCTAAGGAGGAGGGCACCTAGAGACATGGTAGTCACTTACTTATTTCAATCTATGTGCCCCAATAGAAGCTGCTGTCTGGTGATCAGTATGATCAACACACAAGTCCCCCCACCATACTGCTGGGAGTCTAAAGATGGGGGAAGATCTCCCTCACACTGGCTTCCATTCTTTCAAGGGGACCAACTTTTAGTCCCCTCTTTGAAATGAAGCAGCTTCCCCCCCCCCCCCCCCTCCCCCAAGAATCTATTGTTTGGTCGCCACCAAACAATGCACCCTGAACTACCTTATACAGGGTCGGACTGGCCCACAAGGGAAAACCCTGGTGGGCCCCACCTCCTCCTCTAGGGATCAGGTTCCAGACTGTGCACTTGAATTATATATTGAACATATACTGCACAGGACTATGGTGTATTTTCTACAGTGCATTGCTGTAAATTAATCCGGTACATTATCATGCATGCACTAGCAGTGTTTAGTATATAAAGTTGTCAAGGGGTCCAGTCCATACACTCTTTAACGGTTAGATAAACATTTATGGTGGCTGGCCACATCCCCTCTGGAGACTAGCCAAACTCGTAAAAATGGGCCCCTACCATTGCATTCCCCCACTGGGCCCTTCATGCCCCAGTCCGACACTGACCTTATAGAGGAGAGGGTATTAAATGTGCCCTATAACCACCATAATGGCACCTGCACACATAGGGGAACCCACGATTGAGCTCACTCTTTAAAACTATGTCAACTTAGCAGCTACTGTCTTCTGATGACCAGGCAGTAACAGAAGGGGACAGGACACTGAGCTCTAGCTCCTCCATACCGGCCCAAACACAAGTGGGGACACCCTTGCTTGATGGGAGTGCCCGCCTCCAAATTATGTGCCCCTTTAGTATTTCTGAGAAAAACCTCAGCAGCGAAACGGTTAAAAAGACATAGATCTTGGATATTCCGTATTCATATAATGACATGTGAAATATGGCGTAACATCACAAATGCTTCTAACAGGTATGAGTCAGTAGTAGATCATAATACAGAGGCTGAAGTATGCTGCGCTTTGCTTTCATGCATGACAGTGCTGCGGTGGAGTACAGATTGTTTATCTGTCTGGAAAGCATTTGCAGCAATGACGTAATCATTGGGTATATGTATTAATTTGCAGGCTCCGTCTGTTATTTGAGTGGACCCACTTCACCTCCGGATTGCGGTGAAGCGAGTCCAGCTAACGGCAGCATACATTAATGTAGCTGCTGCCATTGCGGGAGAGCGTTAAATCACCTGTCTGTAATCTGAGCCCTCACACCTCCTGATTGGCGCTTGAGAGAGCTCTGTGCAGGCACCGTCAGTACTTCTCCCAGTAGCACCCATGGGGCTATTGAGAATAAAAAAAATAAGAATTTACTCACCGGTAATTCTATTTCTCGTAGTCCGTAGTGGATGCTGGGCACTCCGTAAGAACCATGGGGAATAGCGGGCTCCGAAGGAGGCTGGGCACTCTAGAAAGATCTTTGACTACCTGGTGTGCACTGACTCCTCCCACTATGACCCTCCTCCAAGCCTCAGTTAGGTACTGTGCCCGGACGAGCGTACACAATAAGGAAGGATTTTGAATCCCGGGTAAGACTCATACCAGCCACACCAATCACACCGTACAACTCGTGATATGAAACACAGTTAACAGTATGAAACAATAGAGCCTCTCAACAGATGGCTCAACAACAACCCGATTTAGTTAACAATAACTATGTACAAGTATTGCAGATAAACCGCACTTGGGATGGGCGCCCAGCATCCACTACGGACTACGAGAAATAGAATTACCGGTGAGTAAATTCTTATTTTCTCTAACGTCCTAGTGGATGCTGGGAACTCCGTAAGAACCATGGGGATTATACCAAAGCTCCCAAACGGGCGGGAGAGTGCGGATGACTCTGCAACACCGAATGAGAGAACTCCAGGTCCTCCTTAGCCAGGGTATCAAATTTATAGAATTTTGCAAACGTGTTTGCCCCTGACCAAGTAGCAGCTCGGCAAGTTGTGAAGCCGAGACCCCTCGGGCAGCCGCCCAAGATGAGCCCACCTTCCTTGTGGAATGGGCATTGACAGATTTTGGCTGTGGCAGGCCTGCCACAGAATGTGCAAGCTGAATTGTACTACAAATCCAACGAGCAATAGTCTGCGCAGAAGCAGGAGCACCCAGCTTGTTGGGTGCATATATGATAAACAGCGAGTCAGATTTTCTGACTCCAGCCGTTCTGGAAACATATATTTTCAGGGCCCTGACCACGTCTAACAACTTGGAGTCCTCCAAGTCCCTAGTAGCCGCAGGCACCACAATAGGCTGGTTCAGGTGAAACGCTGACACCACCTTAGGGAGAAACTGGGGACGAGTCCTCAATTCTGCCCTATCCATATGGAAAATCAGATAAGGGCTTTTACATGATAAAGCCGCCAATTCTGATACTCGCCTGGCCGAAACCAAGGCCAATAACATGACCACTTTCCAAGTGAGATATTACAGATCCACGGTCTTTAGTGGTCCCAAGGTGCCACAGGAGGCACAAACGGGGGCTGAATATGCAGCACTCCTTTTATACATGTCTGAACTTCATGTACTGAAGCTAGTTCTTTTTGAAAGAAAATCGACAGAGCCGAGATCTGTACCTTAATGGAACCTAATTTAAGGCCCATAGTCACTCCTGCTTGCAGGAAATGCAGAAATCGACCTAGTTGAAATTCCTCTGTTGGGGCCCTTTCGGCCTCACACCATGCAACATATTTCCGCCATATGCGGTGATAATGATTTGCTGTAACCTCTTTCCTGGCTTTAGTAAGCGTAGGAATGACTTCCTCCGGAATGCCCTTTTCCTTCAGGATCCGGCGTTCAACCGCTATGCCGTCCAACGCAGCGCGCGGTAAGTCTTGGAACAGACAGGGCCCCTGCTGCGCAGGTCCTGTCTGAGTGGCAGAGGCCATGGGTCCTCTGATATAATTTCTTGAAGTTCTGGGTACCAATCTCTTCTTGGCCAGCCCGGAACCACGAGTATCGTTCTTACTCCTCGCCTTCTTATTATTCTCAGTACCTTTGGTATGAGAGGCAGAGGGGAGAACACATAAACCGACTGGTACACCCACGGTGTTACCAGAGCGTCCACAGCTATCGCCTGAGGGTCCCTTGACCTGGCGCAATATCTTTTATAGCTTTTGTTGAGGCGGGACGCCATCATGTCCACCTGTGGCCTTTCCCAATGGTGTACAATCCTTTGGAAGACTTCAGGAGGAAGTCCCCACTCTCCCGGGTGGAGGTCGTGTCTGTTGAGAAGATCTGCTTCCCAGTTGTCCACTCCGGGAATGAACACTGCTGACAGTGCTAACACATGATTTTCCGCCTATCGGAGAATCCTTGTGGCTTCTGCCATCGCCATCCTGCTTCTTGTGCCGCCCTGTTGGTTTACATGGGCGACTGCCGTGATGTTGTCTGATTGGATCAGTACCGGCTGGTTTTGAAGCAGAGGCCTTGCCGGCCTCAGGGCATTGTAAATGGCCCTCAGGTCCAGAATGTTTATGTGTAGGGAAATCCACCTGACTTGACCAAAGTCCCTGGAAGTTTCTTCCCTGTGTGACTGCCCCCCCAGCCTCAAAGGCTGGCATTCATGGTCACTAGGACCTAGTCCTGTATGCCGAACCTGCGGCCCTCTTGAAGATGGGCACTCTGCAGCCACCACAGTAGAGATACCCTGGTCCTTGGAGACAGGGTTATCAGCCTATGCATCGGAAGATGCGGTCCGGACCACTTGTCCAACAGGTCCCTCTGAAAAGTTCTTGTATGGAACCTGCCTAATGAAATTGCTTCGTAGGAAGCTACCATTTTTCCCAGGACTCGCGTGCCATGATGCACCGCTACCTGTTATGGCTTCAGGAGGTCTCTGACTCGAGATGACAACTCCTTGGCTTTCTCCTCCCGGAGAAAACTATTTCTGGTTTATGTCCAGAACCATCCCCAGGAACAGTAGACGTGTCATAGGAACCAGCTGTGACTTTGGACTGTTTAGAATCCAACCGTGCTGTTGTAGCACTTTCCAAAATAGTGCTACCCCGACTACCAACTGCTCCTTGGACCTCGCCCTTATAAAGAGATTGTCCAAGTGCGGGATAATTAAAACTCCCTTTTTTCGAAGGAGTATCATCATTTCGGCCATTACCTTGATAAAACACCCTCGGTGTCATGTACAGTCTAAACGGCAGTGTCTGGACTTGGTAATGGTAATCCTGTACCACAAATCTGAGGTACTCCTGGCGAGGATAGTAAATGGGGACATGCAGGTAAGCATCCTTGATGCCCCGGGATACCATGTAATCCCCCTCGTCCAGGCTTGCAATAACCGCCCTGAGCGATTCCATCTTGAACTTGAATTTTTATGTATGTGTTCAAGGATTTTAAATATAAGAAGGGTCACACCGAACTATGCGGTTTCGGTACCCCAAACCGTGTGGAATAGTAACCCCGTCCTTGTTGAAGTAGGGGCACCTTGAGTATTACCTGCTGGGAATACCGCCTATTAATTGCCTCTAGCACAGCCTCCCTGCCTGAGGGAGTTGTCAGCAAGGCATATTTAAGGAAACGGCTGGGGGGAGACATCTCTAATTCCAGCTTGTACCCCTGAAATACTACTTGAAAGAAACAGGGATCACCTGTGAGCGAGCCCACTAATTGCTGAAATTTTTTGAGACGGCCCCCCACCATACCTGGCTACACCTGTGGAGCACCCGCGTCATGCTGTGGACTCACAGGAAGCGGGGGAAGAATTTTGATTCTGGGAACAGGCTGCTGGTGCAGCTTTTTCCCTCTTCCCTTGTCTCTGTACAGAAAGGAAGCGCCATTTGACCCGCTTGCTTTTCTGAAGCCGACAGGACTGTACCTTTTTCTGTGAGGAAACCTGAGGTAAAAATATTTCTTCCCAGCACATTGCTGTGGATACGAGGTCCCAGAGACCACCCCCAAATAATTCCTCACCCTTATAAAGCAGAATCTGTATGCGCTTTTTAAGTCAGCATTACCTGTCCCGTGACAGGTCTCTAATACCCTCCTGACAGAATGGACATTACATTCATTTTGGATGCCAGCCGGCAAAATATCCCTCTGTGCATCCCTCATATATAAGACGACGTCTTTAATATGTTCTCATATTAGCAAACTAGTATGCTTAACAGGGTCACCGACCACGCTGCAGCAGCACGATCTGCAGGTTTCAGTCTAGTACCTGAGTGTGTAAATACAGACTTCAGGATAGCCTCCTGCTTTTTATCAACAGGTACCTTCAAAGTGGCCGTTCCTAAAACGGCAGTGCCACCCTTTTTTTGACAACCGTGTGAGCGCCTTATCCACCCTAGGGGATACCTCCCAGCGTAACTTATCCTCCTGGCGGGAAAGGGTACGCCATCAGTAACTTTTTATAAATTACCAGTTTCTTAACGGGGGAACCCACGCTTTTCACACACTTCATTTATTCATCTGATGGGGGAACAAAACACTGCCTGTTTTTTCTCCCCAAACCTAAAAACCCATTTTCAGAGGTGCTTGGGTTAATGTCAAAAATATATAACACGTTTTTTATTGCCGGGACCAAGTCGCGGCTGTTCCTAGTGGATTTTGTATATGTCTCAACCTTGTCGACACTGGAGTCAAACTCCATGTCGACATCTGTGTCTGCCATCTGAGAGAGCGGGCGTGTTTGAGCCCCTGATGGTCTTTGAGACGCCTGGGCAGGCGCGGGCTGAGAAGCCGGCTGTCCCACAGCTGTTACGTCATCCACCCTTTTATGTAAGGAGTTGACACTGTCGGTTAATACCTTTTACCTATCCATCCACTCTGGTGTCGGCCCCCCAGGGGGCGACATCACATATATCGGCCTCTGTTCCGTCACCATATAAGCCTCCTCATTCAACATGTCGAAACAGCCGTACCGACACACCGCAGACACACAGGGACTGCTCTAAACGAGGACAGGACCCACAAAAGCCCTTTGGGGGGACAGAGTGAGAGTATGCCAGCACACACCAGAGCGCTATATACTGCAGGGACTAACTGAGTTATGTCCCCTATAGCTTTATATATATATAATGTATACTGCGCCTAAATTTAGTGCCCCCCCTCTCTTTTTTTTAACCCTTGTAGACTGCAGGGGAGAGCCAGGGAGCTTCCCTCCAACGGAGCTGTGAGGGAAAATGGCGCCAGTGTGCTGAGGAGATAGGCTCCGCCCCTTTTTCGCGGCCTATTCTCCCGTTTTTTATGGACTTCTGGCAGGGGTATTTACCTCATATATAGCCCCTGGGGCTATATATTGAGGTATTTTTGCCAGCCAAGGTGTTTTTATTGCTGCCTCAGGGCGCGCCCCCCCAGCGCCCTGCACCCTCAGTGACCGAAGTATGAAGTGTGTGAGAGGAGCAATGGCGCACAGCTGCAGTGCTGTGCGCTACCTTGGTGAAGACTGAGTCTTCATGCCGCCGATTTTCCGGACCATCTTCTTGCTTCTGGCTCTGTAAGGGGGACGGCGGCGCGGCTCCGGGACCGAACATCAAGGCTGGGCCTGCGGTCGATCCCTCTGGAGCTAATGGTGTCCAGTAGCCTAAGAAGCCCAATCCGGCTGCAAGCAGGCGAGTTCGCTTCTTCTCCCCTTAGTCCCTCGCTGCAGTGAGCCTGTTGCCAGCAGGTCTCACTGAAAATAACAAATTCTAAGTCTATAACTTTCTAAGAGCTCAGGAGAGCCCCTAGTGTGCATCCAACCTCGGCCGGGCACGAAATCTAACTGAGGCTTGGAGGAGGGTCATAGTGGGAGGAGCCAGTGCACACCAGGTAGTCTAAGATCTTTCTAGAGTGCCCAGCCTCCTTCGGAGCCCGCTATTCCCCATGGTTCTTACGGAGTTCCCAGCATCCACTAGGACGTTAGAGAAACTTTAATTGTTTTGTGAATGAACAATCCCATGCTATCAGAGCTGACAGCCAGGGACAGTGCTATGCATACTGCAATGACAGCTGCAGGAGTGGTCAGTGCCACTCACCATTCGTACGTCTGCCTTGCCATCTTCTAGAGAGCAGCGCCCCTGTCATTTACCACACATTTCCGCATTGGGGAGAAGTGCTACCACCAGTACGTAACGTACACTGATAACACTAATCCCCATAACGACAAATTATACCTCTATCCCCATGTGTCATATTTCTGCAATCAGGGGATGGTCTCTTGAGCCGAGGGCTGAAAAACATTAGGAAGTAACTTTAATATATTCAATACATCATTGTTTGATCCTCACTTTTGGAGGCTAACATGCTATACACCTGTTTGAGCCCTAAGAGGTGCCTTGTGCATTATTGTTCACTGATAAGAGCTCGTATCTGCAAACTTGAGATCAAGTAGACAAGACTGGGTACCTTAAAGAAGATGCTGACATTATACAAAGTGCAGAAAGAAATGGTGGCCAGTTGTCTATGCGGTCAGTGAAGACATTGCCCAGGATTTGTCGGTCTTTGCTTATATTTCAGCGGTACAGTACAATGTAACACGTAAGCTGCAGCACCAACTGTAAATATCATGCCCAAAAAAACGCGTGTTTACCATCTCGGTCATAGTGAACTGGAAAGGACTTCCAAAAGGAACTCTAAGAACGTCCATTATATTGTTTCATAGCCATTCTCAGACCATATGTCAACTTTATACGACAGGAAATGTCCTAAGACAGAATGCAGTCTAAGGAAAAAGAAATAAAACAATAATATAATACAGTTCTAAAACATCTTACAAAAGAAGCAAGATAAGCCTATGGTATGTTCACCCCTATAATCTGTAACATAGTATATATACTTTTATTATTCCACACGACTACTAAACACTGAGGACAGCATGCGTGCACTTATCAAACTCTCTCTCTCTCTGGCAGCCTTGCTTCAGTATCTAGATGATAGGTCAACCCCACATGGTCGACATGTGAAAGGTTGACAGGGTCTACGGTCGACAGGTACCAAAGATCAACGGGACAAAAAAGGTTGACATAAAAAAAAAAGTCAGCACACTATTTTTAAGGTTTAAAAAAAAAATGTAAATACATTTTTCACACTGTAAGCCACAATAAGGGTACCACTTTGTTCGTCACGCTATGGGCAAGGTGCCTCTCTCCGCTACCACTTTGCTTGGAACAGGTTACTATCCCCAAGGGGTGGTCTTCAGTATACCGCCGGCCGGGATCCCAACCGCCGGCATGCCGACACAAATTCTCCCTCTTGGGGGTCCACGACTCCCCTGGAGGAAGAATAAATAAGAATTTACTTACCGATAATTCTATTTCTCGTAGTCCGTAGTGGATGCTGGGGACTCCGTCAGGACCATGGGGAATAGCGGGCTCCGCAGGAGACAGGGCACATCTAAAAAAGCTTTTAGGTCACATGGTGTGTACTGGCTCCTCCCCCTATGACCCTCCTCCAAGCCTCAGTTAGGTACTGTGCCCGGACGAGCGTACACAATAAGGAAGGATCTTGAATCCCGGGTAAGACTCATACCAGCCACACCAATCACACCGTACAACTTGTGATCTGAACCCAGTTAACAGTATGATAACAAAACGAAGTAGCCTCCGAAAAGAGGGCTCACAACAATAGTAATAACCCGATTTTTGTAACAATAACTATGTACAAGCATTGCAGACAATCCGCACTTGGGATGGGCGCCCAGCATCCACTACGGACTACGAGAAATAGAATTATCGGTAAGTAAATTCTTATTTTCTCTAACGTCCTAGTGGATGCTGGGGACTCCGTCAGGACCATGGGGATTATACCAAAGCTCCCAAACGGGCGGGAGAGTGCGGATGACTCTGCAGCACCGAATGAGAGAACTCCAGGTCCTCCTTAGCCAGAGTATCAAAATTTGTAAAATTTTACAAACGTGTTCTCCCCTGACCACGTAGCTGCTCGGCAAAGTTGTAATGCCGAGACTCCTCGGGCAGCCGCCCAGGATGAGCCCACCTTCCTTGTGGAATGGGCATCTACATATTTCGTCTGTGGCAGGCCTGCCACAGAATGTGCAAGCTGAATTGTACTACAAATCCAGCGTGCAATAGACTGCTTAGAAGCATGAGCACCCAGCTTGTTGGGTGTATACAGTATAAACAGCAAGTCAGACTTTCTGACTCCAGCCGTCCTAACTATATATATATATATATATATATATATATATATATATATATATATATATATATATATATATATATATATATATATATATATATATATATATATATTAGGGCCCTGACCACGTCTAGTAACTTGGAGTCCTCCAAGTCCCTAGTAGCCGCAGGCACCACAAGAGGTTGTTTCAGGTGAAAACGCTGACACCCCTTTATGAAGAAACTGGAGACGAGTCCCAGTTCTGTCCTGTTCAAATGGAAAATTTTAATATGGGCTTTTGTAAGACAAAGCCGCCCATTCTGACAATCGCCTGGCCGAGGCCAGGGCTAACAACATGGTCACTTCCCATGTGAGATATTTGTCAACAGCATGGTCACTTTCCATGTGAGATATTTCAAATCCACAGATTTGAGCGGTTCAAACCAATATGATTTTAAGAAATCCCAACACTATGTTGAGATCTCACGGTGCCCCTAGGGGCACAAAAAAGCTGTATATGCAATACATCCTTTACAATCTGGACTTCAGGAACTGAAGTCAATTCTTTCTGGAAGAGAATCTACAGGGCCGAAATTTAAATGTTAATGAACCCCAATTTGAGGTCCAAAACACTCCTGTTTTCAGGAAGTGTAGAAATCGACCTAGTTGAATTTCCGTCGTGGAGCCTTCCTGGCCTCACCCACGCAACATATTTTCACCACATGTGGTGATGACGTTGTGCGGTCACCTCCTTCCTGGCTTTGACCAGGGTAGGTATGACCTCTTATGGAATGCCTTTTCCCCTCAGGATCCGGCATTCAACCGCCATGCCGTCAAACGCAGCCGCGGTAAGTCTTGGAATAGACATGGTACTTGCTGAATCAAGTCCCTTCTTAGCTCCCCAGGCCCTTAGTCCTCTGTGAGCATTTCTTGAAGTTCCGGGTACCAAGTCCCTCTTGGCCAATCCGGAGCCACTAGTATAGTTCATACTCCTCTATGTCTTATAATTCTCAATACCCTGGTTATGAGAAACAGAGGAGGGAACACATACACAGACTGGTACACCCACGGTGTTACCAGAACATCCACAGCTATCGCCTGAAGGTCTCATGACCTGGCGGAATACCTGTCCCGTTTTTTGTTCGGGCGGGACGCCATCATGTCCACCTTTGGTCTTTGCCAACGGTCCACAATCATGTTGAAAAACTTCCCTATGAAGTTTCCACTCTCCCGGGTGGAGGTCATGCCTGCTGAGGAAGTCTGCTTCCCAGTCGTCCACTCCCGGAAAGAACACTGCTGACAGTGCTATCACATGATTTTCCGCCTAGCGAAAAATCCTTGCAGTTTTCACTGCCCTCCTGCTACTTGTGCCGCCCTTCTGTTTACGTGGGCGACTGCCGTGATGTTATCCCACTGGATCAATACCGGCTGACCTTGAAGCAGAGGTCTAGCTAAGTTTAGAGCATTATAAAATTGCTCTAAGCTTATTTATGCGGAGAGAATTCTCCAGACTTAATCACACTTCCCTGGAAATTTTTTCCCTGTGTGACTGTTCCCCAGCCTCTCAGGCTGGCCTCCGTGGTCACCGGCATCCAATCCTGAATGCCGAATCTGCGGCCCTCTAGAAGATGAGCACTCTGTAATCACCACAGGAGAGACACCCTTTTCCTTGGATATAGGGTTATCCGCTGATGCATCTGAGGATGCGATCCGGACCATTTGTCCAGCAGATCCCACTGAAGAGTTCTTGCGGGAAATCTGCCGAATGGAATTGCTTCGTAATAAGCCACCATTTTTACCAGGACTCTTGTGCAATGATGCACTGACACTTTTCCTGGTTTTAGGAGGATCCCGATTAGCTCGGATAACTCCCTGGTTTTCTCCACTGGGAGAAACACGTTTTTCTGGACTGTGTCCAGAATCTTCCCTAGGAACAGTAGACGTGTCGTCGGAAAAAGCTGCGATTTTGGAATATTTAGAATCCACTCGTGCTGTCGTAGAACTACTTAAGATAGTGCTACTCCGACCTCCAACTGTTCTCTGGACCTTGCCCTTATCAGGAAAGCGTCCATGTTTCTTTTAAGAAAAATCATCATTCCGGCCATTACCTTGGTAAAGACCCGGGGCGCCGTGGACAATCCAAACGGCAGCGTCTGAACTGATAGTGACAGTTCTGTACCAGGAACCTGAAGTACCCTTGGTGAGAAGGGCAAATTTGGACCTGTAGGTAAACGTCCCTGATATCCAGTGACATCATATCGTCCCCTTCTTCCTGGTTCGCTATCACTGCTCCGAGTGACTCCATCTTGATTTGAACGCTTGTATGTAAGTGTTCAAATATTTCAGATCTCACCGAGCCGGTTGGCTTCAGTACCACAATATAGTGTGGAATACTACCCCCTTCCTTGTTGTAAGAAGGGTACTTTGATTATCACCTGCTGGGATTACAGCCTGTGAATTGTGTGAGGGGGAGACGTCTCGAATTTCCAATGTACACCTGGGATATTACATGTAGGATCCCGGAGTTCCCTTGCGAGTGTTGCTGAAACTCTTGAGATGACCCCCTACCGCACCTGAGTCCGCTTGTACGGCCCCAGCGTTATGCTGCGGACTTGGCAGAAGCCGTGAGGAGCTTCTGTTCCTGGGAATGAGCTGCTTGCTGCAGTCTTCTTCCCTTTCCTCTCCCCCTGGGCAGATATGACTGGCCTTCGCCCGCCTGCCCGTATGGGGACGAAAGGACTGAGACTGAAAAGACTGTGTCCTTTTCTGCCAATATGTGACTCGGGGTAACAAAAGGTGGATTTTTCAGCTGTTGCCATGGCCACCAGGTCCAATGGACCGCCCCTTTATACGGCAATACTTCCATATGCCGTCTGGAATCTGCCTCACCTGACCACTGTCGTGTCTTCGTCTGGCAGATATGTACATCACATTTACTCTTGATGCCAGAATGCAAATATGCCTCTGCGCATCACACATATATAGAAATGCATCCTTAAAATGCTCTATAGACAATAAAATCCTGTCCCTGTCAAGGGTATCAAAATTTTCAGTCAGGAAATCCGACCAAGCCCCCTCAGCGCTGCACATCCAGGCTGAGGCGATTGCTGGTCGTAGTATAACACCAGTATGTGTGTATATACTGTTATGATATTTTCCAGCTTCCTATCAGCTGGCTCCTTGAGGGCGGCCGTATCTGGAAACGGTAACGCCATGTTTTTTATAAGCGTGTGAGCGCCTTGTCCACCCTAAGGTGTGTTTTCCAACTCGCCCTTACTACTGGCGGGAAAAAGGGTATACCGCCCATAACTTTCTGTCGGAGGAACCCCACGTATCATCACACACTTCATTTAATTTATCTGATTCAGGCAAAACTACAAGTAGTTTATTCCCACCCTACAAAATACCCTTATTTGTGGTACTTGTGGTATCAGAAATACGTAACACCTCCTTCATTGCCCTTAACATGTAACTTGTGGCCCTAAAGGAAAAATACGTTTGTTTCTTCACCGTCGACACTGGGGTCAGTGTCCGTGTCAGTGTCTGTCGACCGACTGAGGTAAATGGGCGTTTTTACAAGCCCCTGACGGTGTCTGAGACGCCTGGACCGATACTAATTTGTCCGCCGGCTGTCTCATGTCGTCAACCGGCTTGCAGCGTGTTGACATTATCACGTAATTCCATAAGTAAGCCATCCATTCTGGTGTCGACTCCCTAGAGAGTGACATCACCATTACAGGCAATTTTCTCCGTCTCCTCACCAACATTTTCCTCATACATGTCGACACACACGTACCGACCTACAGCACACACATACAGGGAATGCTCTGATAGAGGACAGGACCCACTAGCCCTTTGGGGAGACAGAGGGAGAGTTTGCCAGCACACACCAAAAGCGCCATAATGTATATAACAACCCTAGAAGGTGTTGTTTCTATATATGGGCTCTTAATATATAATTATATCGCCAATTTATGCCCCCCTTCTCTTTAACCCTGTTTCTGTAGTGCAGGGGAGAGTGGGAGCCTTCCTCACCAGCGGAGCTGGTCAGGAAAATGGCGCTGAGTGCTGAGGAGAATAAGCTCCGCCCCTTTCACGGCGGGCTTTTCTCCCGGTTATTAGGAAAACTGGCCTGGGTTAAATACATACATATAGCCTTAATGGCTATATGTGATGTATTTATTTGCCTCTAAGGTAATCTATATTGCTGCCCAGGGCGCCCCCAGCAGCGCCCTGCACCCTCCGTGACCGAGATCAGTGAGCCGTGTAGCAACAATGGCGCACAGCTGCAGTGCTGTGCGCTACCTTCATGAAGACTGAGGAGTCTTCTGCCGCCTGTTTCCGGACCTCCGTTCTGCCGTTCTTCAGCGTCTGTAAGGGGGATCGGCGGCGCGGCTCCGGGACGAACCCCAGGCTGACCTGTGTTCCGACTCCCTCTGGAGCTCAGTGTCCAGTAGCCTAAGACTTCAATCCTCCTGCACGCAGGTGAGTTGCAAGTCTCTCCCCTAAGTCCCTCGTTGCAGTGATCCTGTCGCCAGCAGGAATCACTGATTAGAAACCTAAAAAAAAACTTTTCTAAACAGCTCTTTAAGAGAGCCACCTAGATTGCACCCTCTCGGACGGGCACAAAAACCTAACTGAGGCTTGGAGGAGGGTCATAGGGGGAGGAGCCAGTACACACCATGTGACCTAAAAGCTTTTTTAGATGTGCCCTGTCTCCTGCGGAGCCCGCTATTCCCCATGGTCCTGACGGAGTCCCAAGCATCCACTAGGACGTTAGAGAAAATAGCCGTAGCGCGCCACCATGCCCGCAAGGAACTCATTAGCGCTCGCCCAGCTGTCAATATGCCGGCGCTGGTATGCTGGCCCCCGGGATCCCGGCTGCTCATACTACACCCTTCCCAAGCGTACTTCACGTGGATGGTGGAGTATGAAAATAGTAGAAAAAGAAATGGATTTTTTTTAAATGTTGTCGACCATTTGCAGCTGTTGACCTAATGACCATGTTGACCTTTTATACCTGACAATGTAATGTGCGTCAACCGTATGGGGTTGACCTTCTGACTTTTGACCTAATATGGGTCGACCCATTGATCCATACCCCTAGCTTCTGCTGTAGCCTACCAACATCCAAGTTCAAGTCCCTCTTTCCAAAACATTGCTAGTGGAATCAATAGTAACGAGCACGTTTATTTAAACCTATAAAAAAGGAACAGTAGATGGGCCCGATTCAATTGTTTTACCTCGCAGGGGGCCGAAAATGGAGCAGTTCAATTGTTGCTCCATTTAGATGCCCAGTAGCCCCAGGGCTGACGTTTTTTCTTGCAGCCTCCTAAGATGTGAGAAAATATGTGGAAACTCAGCACTCCCGTTTGGACGCCCAAAGCAGGGAGTTTAGGCGGCTAAACGCAGTCCGTTTGGGCGCGACGTGCATGGGTGCCCAAACACAACTGCATTCTGACAATTGTTTGGGCGTCTAAAAAGCCTATTTAAATGAGATTTTTAGACTCCTAAAATAATTTAATCGGCCCCGATGTGTTGTTCAAAACAACCAAATTGTATGTATCATTTTCTTGACTTTAACTAGAGAAATGATAGCTAGGATATGATTGGTTGCTATAGGCAACACATCCATACTCGTTTTCAGACGTGAACAATCCAATTACATGCGAAGGGTGTGAGTTGCCGTTGAAACACCGGCTAAAGCCCTGCATCGCACACCCATCATGGCCTGCTCTCAGCCCGAATTCATTCATTATTGCTCACTGCCCTATGCTAACACCTGACCCTCTGCTCCCTCAAGCTCGCTCACCACCTGACCCCCTGCTCCCTCACTACTTGACCCCTTGCTCCCTCACCACCAGATCCATGCTCTCTACAGCTGGCTCACCACTCGACCCCGTTCCCTAAAGCTCGCTCACCACCCGACCCCCTGCTCCTTACAGCTGCTCACCACCTGACCGACCCTGCTTCCTACAGCTCACTCACCACCTGACACCCTGCTTCCCACAGCTCGCTCACCACCTGACCAACCCCCTGAACACCCTGCTTCCTACAGCTCGCTCACCACCTGACCCCGTTTCCACCAGCTCGCTCACCACCTGACCCCTTGCTTCCTACAGCTCGCTCACCACCTGGCCCCCTCCTTCCTACAGCTCGCTCACTACCTGGCCCCCTCCTTAGTGCAGCTTGCTCACCACCTGGCCCCCTCCTTAGTGCAGCTAGCTCACCACCTGGCCCCCTTCTTCCTACAGCTCGCTCACCACCAGACCAGCTGCTCCCTCCAGCTCGCTCACCAATTGACACCCTGCAGCTCGCTCACCACCTGACCCCTTGCTTCCTACAGCTCGCTCATCACCTGGCCCCCTCCTTCGTACAGCTCGCTCACCACCTGACCCGGTTTCCACCAGCTTGGTCACCACCTAACCCCGTTTCCACCAGCTCGCTCACCACCTGACCCTTTACTTCCTACAGCTTGCTCACTACCTGGCCCTCTCCTTCCTGCAGCTCGCTCACCACCTGATCCATGCTCTTTACAGCTCGCTCACTACCTGTTCCCTCACCACCTGCTTCCTAAAGCTCACACACACCAACCCCAGCCCTCTGTTCCCTACTGCTCACTCACCACCAAACCAGCTGCTCCCTCCAGCTCGCTCACCAATTGACACCCTGCAGCTCGCTCAACACCAGACACCCTGCTCCCAACAGCTCGCTCACCACCTGACCCGTTGCTCCCTACAGCTCGCTCACCACCTGACCCGTTGCTCCCTACAGCTCGCTCACCACCTGACCCGTTGCTCCCTACAACTCGCTCACCTGTTCCCAAGACCATTTCCGGCTCACACTCAGCTGTGCAGAGAAACGAAACCGGAGTAGGCGTAACGGGAACTGCGTGTCCGGCAGCAGTGACTCAGAAGCGGCCGCCCCTCGGCGTGCTGACACGCACTGACAGTACAGCAGCAGCACGGAGGATGTGTACTGCGAGGCCGTTACACACTGACAGTTCACACACACATAATACTGTTGTAGTTATCTGCAATGCCGCCGCCTCTTTCTTCAGCGCACCCCCCCCCCCCCCCCCCCCGCTACCACCTCACTCTCCCTCTCACACCCTTTCTCCCTTTGTCTATACTCCACTTTCTTTCCTTCTACTCTGTCTCTTTTGCCCCTACATCTGTCTTCCTCTATCCCTTCCACCCCTACCCCTCTGTACCTGCCTCTCTGCTTCAGTCCTGCCCATCTGAGTCTTCTTCACTCCTGCCCCTCTGTGTCTGCCTCTCTCCTGCCCTCTGTGTCTGCCTCTCTCCTGCCACTCCGTGTCTGCGTCTCTGCCACTCTGTCTGCCTCTCTCCTGCCCTTCTGTGTCTGCCTCTCTCCTGCCACTCTGTGTCTGCCTCTCCCCTGCCACTCTGTGTCTGCCTCTCTCCTGCCCCCGTCTCTCCGTCACTTCCTATCTCCTGCCACTCTGTGTCACCTTCACTCCTGCCCCTCTGTATCTGCCTATCTGTTTCTCTCCTGCCCCTCTGTGTCTGCCTCTTTCCTGCCCCTCTGTGTCTTCCTCTCTGCCCGTGTCTGCCTCTCTCCTGCCCCTCTGTGTCTGCGTCTCTGCCCCTCAGTGTCTGCCTCTCTCCTGCCACTCCATGTCTGCCTCTTTCCTGCCACTCTGTGTCTGCCGATCTCCTGCCACTCTGTGTCTGCCGATCTCCTGCCACTCTGTGTCTGCCGATCTCCTGCCACTCTGTGTCTGCTCTTCTGTGTCTGCCTCTCTCATGCCCCTCCGTGTCTGCCTCTCTCCTGCCACTTCGTGTCTGCCTCTCTCTTGCCACTCTGTGTCTGCCTCTCTCCTGCCACTCTGTGTCTCCCTCTCTGCGTCTCTCTCCTGCCTGTGTCACCTTCACTTCTGCCCCACTGTGTCTATCTCTCTCCTGCTCCTCTGTGTCTGACTCTGCCTCTCTTCCTGTCGCTCTGTGTCTGCCTTTCTCCTGCCTCCCTGTATCTACGTCACTGCCTCTCTCCTGCCCCTCTGTGTCTGCTCCTCTGCCCCTCTGTGTCTGCTTCTCTCCTGCCCCTCTGCTTCTCTCCTGTCCTCTTGTCTGCGTCACTGCTTCTCCTCTGCCCCTTTGTGTCTGCTTTTCTCCTGCCCCTCTGTGTCTGCTTCTCTCCTGCCCCTCTGCTTCTCTCCTGTCCTCTTGTCTGCATCACTGCTTCTCCTCTGCCCCTTTGTGTCTGCTTTTCTCCTGCCCCTCTGTGTCTGCTTCTCTCCTGCCCCCTTGTCTGCGTCACTGCCTCTCTCCTCCCCCTTGTCTGCGTCACTACCTCTCTCCTGCCCATCTCTGTCTGTTTCTCTGCTTTTTCCCTGCCCCTCTGTGTCTGCCTCTCTGCTCCTCTGTGTTTGCTTCCATCCAATCACTCTGTATCTACCTCTCTGCTTATCTTCTGACCCTCTGTGGTCTTTCTGCCTCCCATCTGTGTCTGTCTCTCTTCTACTCCTGTTTGCCTGGATTTCAGCTTATCTCCTGCCCCTCATCTCTGCTTCTCTACTTCCCTCTGTGTCTACTTTCCTCTTGCCCCTCTTTGTTTCTCTGCTACTCACCTGCCTCTCTATGTCTGCATCTCTGCTACTCTCCTGCCCCTTTGAGTCTTCCTCTCTGTTTCTCTCCTGGCCCTCTGTGTCTGCATTTCTGCTTCTCTTCTACCCCTCCGTGTCTGCATTTCTGCTTCTCTTCTACCCCTCCGTGTCTGCATCTCTGTTTCTCACCCGTACTTTTGTGTGTATCTCTCAACTTCCCTCCTGCTCCTCCGCGTCTACCTCTCAACTTCTCTCCTGTCCCTCCATGTCTACCTCTCCGCTTCTCTCCTGTCCCTCCGCGTCTACCTCTCTGCTTCTCTCCTGTCCCTCTGCGTATTCCTCTCGGATTCTCTCCTGTCCCTCCGCGTCTACCTCTCGGCTTCTCTCCTGTCCTTCCGCATCTACCTCTCGTCTTCTCTCCTCTCCTTTCGCTTCTGAGTCTCCACTTTTCTCCTGTCCATCCATGTTTACCTTTCGGCTTCCCTTTTGCCCCCCTGTGTCTGACTCTGCTTATCTCCTGCACCTGTGTGCCTGCTTCTCTGTTTCTCTTCTGCCCAGAACCGTGGTTTTCCTCAGATGGATTAAAACCATCGACCATCAATGATTGACCTGTCAATGACCATCCCTGCCAACCCACTGAAAGGGCTCTTTTAAACTTTATGAGAGCTGTTTGGTATCTATTTGGAGGGGGTTAGGAATGCAAGTAGTTTCGCCAGTGCATTAAATGCAAGTTATTGGAACATGATACCTTCAGAAAAAAGCATCTCACCAGAATGTATTATCATCATTAACAAAGACTGATGAACTCATTGTTATTGTTCTACCCATTTACCTGTATTGTACTAGCATTACAAACACTAGTAAAATGCATGTACTTAATGGCAGAGGGAATGAGGACTAACCAATCCTTTACCCCCTCTGGAACTTCAGAAATAGTCTCCACAGGACATGTGCTATCCTTGGACTTAAATAGGGAATAACTGGTAGGATATTAATATGCACAAAAGAGAAAATAACACAAAGTATATAAAATACAGTAACGGAAAAGAAGACAGGATACAAAGGCTATATGACTTATGTCACTTATTTATAAAACTGCAGTCCTACAAGTCGATTAGCCACAAGGAGGGCGAGTTGCTGTTGCAACGGCGTCGCAGTGCTGATAACAGCATCGCAACTCGCCAACCATATGACTGGATTTACTCATGCATCAAGTCAACTCTGGGTAATTGAACTGACCCCCAAAGTATCATAGTTGTAAAAATCTGCTTCAGTCTGTGCTATTTGCATTTCCAATATGCAAGAAATATAAACCAGCTTAAGCAACTTGCGTCACTCCAAATGTAAAACTAGAGGTCCCAGCAAGCCCTGGCAACCAAAAGTTGGCAGAGCTCATTGAGACTTGCAGCTTCATGTTAAGATGTCAACATGGTCAAAATGTCAACAATCCATTTCCTAAACTGGATACACACTATAAGATTATTTGTCCTTTCTGCTGCGGGGTACACTGGGCTCCACAAGGATTGGACAATGGGGTGTAGAGTAGGATCTTGATCCGAGGCACCAACAGGCTCAAAGCTTTGACTGTTCCCAGAATGCACAGCGCCGCCTCCTATATCACCCCGCCTCCCAGCACAGGAGCTCAGTTTTGTAAGTTGGTGCTGCAGTAAGCAGGCACTGAACAGAGGGGCTGCTCCAGGCAGCCCTAAGAAAAGCTTTTTATGAGGTAAAAAGTGAAGACTTCAAGGGCAGCAGCGGTGGTAAATGTCTTGTGACCACTGGCGTGCGCAGCACATTTTATTAGGGGGTGCACCGTCGGAGGGGTGTGTCTAGCACCGCCTTTTGGGCGTGTCTAGCACCATCTATTGATGGTCAATGCATATAAAATATCCACCTTTGTACCAATCCTAATAAAGCAGATTCATTGTCAGATGTTGCGGTGTGCACCAAACAAACACCCTGTCACGATCCAGGTATCTGGACGCCATTACCTGCCGTTTAGGTGTCTGCTGAGACTGGCCCAGCGTTCCAAGTCCAGATCTCATCTGTGTCAACACTCTGCACATCCCTCCTGTCATTCTGAGACACTATCACAGCGGCGCCATGTTTTAATCCAACATGGCGTCGCCCGTCCTCCGCGGCCTCCGCCGCCGTTCCTGTGTTATTGCTGCAGGTTCTCAGTATAGTGTATCATGCCTGCCGCGGCCTCTGCTGCCCTCCAAGTGTCTCAGCATATAACAGTCATCTGGCGTCTCCTGTCTTCCGCGGCCGGCGCTGCCATTATCACTATGTTTGCACATTTCATTTCAAACTAGTTTTCCCTCCAGGTTCCAGCATTGGCGCAGCCATGTTGGATTTGATCACATGCTCCAATTCCTCCAATCCACCGTCTCTGGAATCTGCATAATTGCCTAGCCAATGCCTGCATAGCAGCAGGTATAAGTATCCTGTGTCTAGGCCAGATAGATGTCAGTGCTTTGAATGTCATACCTTGTTCCAGTCTCTCTCTCCTGTGGTTTGTTTCTCCAGGTTCCAGTTCCTGTCTCCAGCATCCACAAAGAGACCCGCACCTGCTTTCCATCTTGCGGTGCAGCCTGACTCTACAGTCTTCCGTGGCTGTCCAAGTTTCCAGCTTTCTACAATCTGTTTCCAGCAGCCAGCTTTCAACAGATTTCAGCTTCTACTAAACACCGATGCTGATCCAGCAGATCCTATCTTACCAGCAGTATCCACTACCACCTGTAATCATTTATCAGCTATTCAGTTTCTGCGCTCCCTAGCATCTCACATCATTCACTCTGTGTTTATCACCTGGCTGTTTCCATCCAGCATCCACTCCGTGACTTTAGTACCTGGCTGATTCCATTCAGCATCCACTCTGTGTTTCATCACCCGGCTGATTCCACTCAGCATCCACTCCGTGTCTTACCACCTGGCTGGTTCCATCCAGCTGATACAGCAGCATACTCACGTTACAGATTCACCTGTTACAACTACTGGCATGTTCCTCGGCTATCTCCACTACTACAACCAGGCCTGGTAAGGTGATTCCATCAAAGGACTTTTACATCTGTTCTATACCTACCAGTGCTCTGAGATACCTCCTATGGTTATGTGATCCAGGAACTGTGTTATTTGCCACTGTCTTTGATTTACTTTGAATGCTGCTTGTCATTTCACGGAGTCTGTTAAATAAACATTTATTTTGAATTTTAAACTGGTTGTCATGGTCACACCTTCGGGTAATCAATCTGCACTTACATGTCCAGGGGTCTGATTAAACCTCCCAGGTTTAACTTAATCTCAGCCCCTACAACTGAGGATTCCTCCCGTCAGCCTAAACCCTCAGTTGTGACACACCCCTGATGGCACTCACTGCAATTACACTGCTCCTACTCAGCCTGGTCTGGCCCCCCCTCTTTCCTCTGCAAGCTGCAACAGCTTACTTACAAGTCAGTCACTCACTGACACTGACAGTCGCAGACTAGTATTGCCGCTGCTGGAAAAACGAGTGACGTGTGACGTGTCAATTTTGCTGCCGACTGCCTGCCAGTATTGAATTTGTCTTCCTAAGAGGAACGCTGGCTGCATGCTGCTCCTCATCAGTGGCTGGCGTTGGCACAGCATAGAAAGAGAGAGGTGTGTATGTGGTGGGTGTGACGGGTGGGCATACAAGCAGCATGACGTAATAACGTTACATCACACTGTTTTTGTACATAGAGGTGGAGTTGGGAATTTGAAAGCCGGTGTCAGTGGCACCCTTGATTGACCCAGGCGTCCGGTTGGTAATGAGGTCCTGACAGGGTGCAGCGCAGAGGGGACAGTAATCAGCATGCTCGGCGATCGCTGCATCAGGCATGTGAGATCGGGGTGCCAGACATTAGGGGGTGCCTGTGCGCACCAGGCACCCCCCCTGCGCACACCTATGCTTGTGACATTCACTGCTGCAGCTCCAGCTCTCCCCAGCGGCGCTGTACACTCCCGAGCCCTGGTTGCCGGGTACCTACAGCGGAGGCTCCGGTTTTCTTCACGTTAGACACACACGGCTGGGGCTCTCCAGGATCGCGTGGCCACGCTTCGGGAGGTGGTAAGTGGGTCCCGCTTGCGGGACCCGGTCTTAATTGCGATCCGGCGCGGTCAGTGGGAGGCGGGCCGCGTGCGCTGGCGGTGGACACTGTGGATACAGGCGATCCCACTAGATCACCAGGGCATGGGCGCAGGTCAGGTTTTCTCTTAAAACCGATTTTAATTTCGCCCACAGTACCCGGTGGTTTTGCCAGCAAGGGGGATAAGGCTTAGACCTGAAGCCCCTCCCCCAGCCCCAGGGTGCCATTTCTAGCAAGTGTTCCCGCCCTGGAGCTGCATATCTGTCTTTTCCTCACTCCCTGTCAGTGTCTGCGGCGCCATTATCCCTCAGCTCACTGTTCCTGGGACTGCTTGGGCAAATCCTCCTATGTAAAGCCGCCTGGTTGTCAGCGCTGTGCCTTTACATGACACTTAAGTATTCTACCTGCCTTTTTAGACGGTGATAGTTAAGAAAGAGTGCACTTAGTCAGGGTTTTATAGTACAATTACCCTGTGATATACATCCAGTTCTTACTGTGTACTGTTATATCTATTGTTATATAGCTGTGTAAGCTAGTCCAGTGCAGTATTATTGTCAGTAATAACCTCTGCATTGTACAAACTGTGACTTTCTGTGTGTGCATTTGATAGCTGAGTGGTGTCCATTTCGTGTCTTTCACTCAACCTGCTATCCCTATATTCTATAACCTGAGTGGGCTTGGTGCGTCAGGCGTTATCTAATATAGGATTTTCACAAAGATATACTGTATTACGTATTTTTCTCTGTGATTTAGTCACCATATCTCTCCTTTATCTTTGCTAGTGCTGACTACACTGCGCAGGGGTTTGGGTTTAGAGGTATAGTGCTGCTGATAATTGTACTGTGTTAACCTCATACTGCAAGTTATATCATGTCTGCTTGTAAGGGTAACGGTTCTGGGGCTGAACACACTGCCGGTGTTGCTGACGCCACGGAGCCATATGAGGAGAATATAGCAGCTGTGGGCTCTGGTTCTGGGGGCTCCTTGCCCCCCAGTGGGACTGTGGCAACGGAGGCACATACTGACCCACCGTGGGCCGCTTTTTCCACGCTTCTGCATACGCTAGTTCATAAACTAACTCCCCCTATGGGACCCCCAATGCCGGTACAACCGTATGTGGTCCCTGCAGCTAACCCGCCGTGGGCGGATGATTTATCTGCTCAATTAAACAAGTTGAACCAGTCCTTGACTACTAAAAAGTCTGACCAACGCTCGCCTAAGTCCAAGAGGTCCTCTAAGCGAGCGCTTATCTCCTCACAATCCACTGCTGTCACTGACACCTCGTTTGATGAAGACGGCACATATACTGACCCCTCAGGTTCTGACTCAGATACGGCTGATGGGGAGGGTAGTTCACATGTGGATGTTCCTGATCTTGTGGAGGCTATTAAATTAATTCTGCAGATTACGGATGATCCCGAGCCATCCGTCCCTCCTAAGAAACCAGATAGGTTCAAGCGTCAGAAGGTGCTTAAGCAAGTTTTACCTCACTCTGACCACCTAATGGATATACGTCAGGAACACTGGGAAAACCCGGGTACAAAGTTTGTGCCTCAAAAGAAGATGCTGGCTCGCTATCCCCTCGCGCCAGAGCTGTCTAAAAATTGGGAAACGCCTCCTCCAGTGGACTCACATGTGGCTAGGATGGTGGTTTCCTCATCTCTACCTGTCACTACCGTCACGCCTCTAAAAGAGCCTATGGATAAACGTGTGGAGGGTTGTCTGAAAGCGATTTACACCCTCACGGGTGCTGCACAAAGGCCCACTATTGCAGCTACATGGGCTACAGAGGCTATTGAAGCATGGGCCTTGGAGTTAGAAGCTGAAATCTCTTCTGACCATGCTAGACAATGCTTGTCATATATTGTCACAGCTTCTCGATATATTAAAGAGGCGGCTTCTGATGCCGATATCCTAGCAGCCAAGGCCTCTACTACGTCAGTCCTGGCTCGCCAGATATTGTGGCTGAGATCCTGGTCTGTGGATCTGGACTCTAGAAAAACCCTGGAGGTACTCCCTTTCAAGGGAGATATTCTGTTTGGGGAGGACTTAAATAAGATTGTGGCTGATTTGGCTACTGCCAAAACTGCATGTCTGCCTAATACCGTTCCTTCGAAGGCTAAAGGTACGTCCTTTTGTCCTTCAGGTAAAGCAAAAGGTCAGGCGTACCATAAACAGGCCCGCATTTCCAAGCCTGGTAAGCCGAAGCCCAAAAGAGCCTGGGCTGCCCGTCAGCCAGCTGCCAAGACCGATAAGCCTGCCACATGACGGGGCGGGCCTCCCCCTGGGGGATCCCAGGGTGGGGGGCCGGCTTCTAGGGTATACCCAGGAATGGTTGCAGACTACTTCAGATGCCTGGGTATGGGAAGTCGTCACTCGAGGTTACGCCATAGCCTTCAAAAACCGACCCCCTCATCGATATTGCCAGACAGACGTCCCTTTGGACCAGACAAAGGCAAAAACTCTACACTCGGTGGTACAGACCCTCCTGGATACAGGAGTCGTCGTACAGGTGCCTCTTGCTCAGAGGGGCCGGGGGTACTATTCTCCGCTGTTTCTAGTCCCGAAACCGAATGGGTCCTCCCGGCCCATTCTCAACCTCAAGGCATTGAACAGGTTTGTGAAGGTTTCCAAGTTCCGTATGGAAACCCTTCGCTCTATAGTTCTGGCCTTGGAACCTGGGGACTACATGGTCTCCCAGGACATACAGGATGCTTACCTGCATATTCCTATAGCAGTGTCACATCAACAATACCTGAGGTTCGCTACTGGCAACCTACATTACCAGTTTCGGGCATTTCTTAACAACAGCTCAGCGTGTCTTCACCAAAGTTATGGCGGTGATGACGGTGGTACTCCGCCGTCAAGGGGTCAGGATACTGCCGTATCTGGACGACTTGTTAATCCTGGCAAATTCCCCAGATTTTCTCCTGCGTCATCTGGATATGACGGTCCGGTTTCTACAAGCCCACGGGTGGCTCATCAACTGGAAGAAATCCTCCCTGGTCCGTGCTCAGATCATGGTGCACCTGGGAACGTTGTTGGACACTCACAACCAGAAGTTGTTCTTGTCTTAGGAGAAAGTCCTGAAGATTCAGGACAGGATTCATTGCTTCCTTTCTCGTCCGCAAGTGTCGACACATTCGGCAATGCAGGTGCTGGGCCTAATGGTATCAGCATTCGACATGGTGGAGTATGCTCAACTCCATTCTCGCCCCCTCCAGAGGCTGATTCTTGCCAAGTGGGATGGCCTGCCTCACCGGATCAGATCTCAAATGATCTTCTTGACTCCGGAGGTCCGTCTGTCGCTACACTGGTGGCTCCGGGACCAACAATTGTGCAGGGGTCGTCCCTTCTGGATATCCAACTGGGTCCTGCTGACGACAGATGCCAGTCTAAGAGGTTGGGGCGCGGTGCTGGAGCAACACTCCCTTCAGGATCGGTAGACCAAGGAGGAATCTCTCCTCTCGATCAACATTCTGGAATTGCGGGCGGTCTTCAATGCGTTGAACCTGGCCCAGCATTTAATTCAGAATCGTCCTGTTCAAGTACAGTCGGACAACGCCACCACAGTGGCTTACATAAATCATCAAGGCGGCACTCAAAGCCATTTGGCAATGAAGGAAGTCTCACGGATTCTATGTTGGGCGGAACGCCATCTACCGGCTATATCAGCAATATTCATTCTGGGAGTCCTGAATTGGGAAACGGACTTTCTCAGTTGTCAGGACATGCATGCCGGCGAGTGGGGCCTCCATCCAGAAGTGTTTCAACTCCTCGTGGAAAAGTGGGGTCTTCCAGACGTGGATCTGATGGCGTCTCGACACAATCACAAGGTTCCGGTCTTCGGAGCAAGGACAAGGGATCCTCAAGCAGCATTTGTGGATGCGCTGGCGGTACCGTGGAGGTTTTGGCTGCCGTATGTGTTCCCTCCGGTGTCACTCCTGCCCAGGGTAATTCGGAAGTTCAAGCAAGAAAAAGGAAATCTGCTTCTCATATCTCCAGCGTGGCCCAGACGGCACTGGTTCTCAGACCTGCAGGGCCTATCGTCAGAGCGTCCAATTCTACTTCCACAATGCCCAGACCTCCTCGTTCAGGGCCCCTGTGTCTACCAGGACCTAGCCCGGCTGTCTTTGACGGCGTGGCTCTTGAAGCTTCCGTTTTAAGGGCTAAGGGTTTTTCTGAAGAGGTCATTAAAACTATGTTGTGGGCCCGGAAACTGGCTTTTGCTCGGATTTACCATAGGGTCTGGCATTCCTACTTTGTTGGGTGCGCATCTAACAATTATGACGCTTCCAAGTTTAGTACAGCCAATCTTTTGGCTTTTCTGCAGCAAGGCCTAGAGTTGGGCCTGCGTCAGGCCTCCCTAAAGGTTAATATTTCTGCCTTGTCCCGTGTGGTTTCAGAGAAAAATTGCGACTTTGCCTGATGTTCATACTTTCACTGAGGGCGTGTTGCGTTTCCAACCTCCCTATGTCCCTCCTGTGGCTCCTTGGGACTTGTCGGTGGTTTTGGAGGCGTTGCAGGAGCCTCCGTTTGAACCCCTTGGTTCAGCTGACCTTAAGTGGCTTTCCCTTAAGGTGGTGTTCTTGCTGGCTATTGCCTCTGCTAGAAGAGTGTCGAATCTGGGTGCCTTGTCTTGTAGTTCCCCATATCTGATTTTTCACCGTGCTCAGGCGGTTCTTAGGACTCGTCCCGGATATTTACCTAAGGTGGTTTCTTCGTTTCACCTTAATCAGGAGATTGTGGTTCCGGCCTTTGTCTCTCCTGATTTGTCTCCCAAAAAGCGGTCTTTGGATGTGGTACGGGCTCTCCGTATCTATGTGAAGAGAACTGCTTCTATACGAAAATCTGATTCTCTCTTTGTTTTGTTTGGATTTCACAAACGTGGCTGGCCTGCTCACAAGCAGACCCTGGCCAGATGGATTAGAATGGGGAATGCACATGCTTATGTGAAGGCTGGTCTCTCTGCTCCTGTTCACATTAAGGCCCATTCTACTCGGTCTGTTGGACCTTCTTGGGCGGCCCAACGTGGTGCGACCCTTGAACAATTGTGCAAGGCGGCTACGTGGTCTTCCGGGAACACGTTCATAAAGTTCTATGCCTTCGATACTGCCGCTTCCCAGGATGCTTCCTTTGGACACCGGGTTCTTGTGCCCGCTACAGTGCGTCCCCTCCCATAAGGAACTGCTTTGGGACATCCCCATTGTCCAATCCTTGTGGAGCCCAGTGTACCCCGCAGCAGAAAACGAGTTTTATGGTAAGAACTTACCTTTGTTAAAACTCTTTCTGCGAGGTACACTGGGCTCCACAAGGCGCCCACCCTGACGCACTTAGCTTCTTTGGGTTGGTATGGCATTAGCCGCTGACACTTCTCTTGTCGTAAGAGTGTGGTGTATGTGGCTACTAACTGTTGTCGTCTCTTTTCCTGCTACTGCATTGAGCTGGTTAACTAAAAACTGAGCTCCTGTGCTGGGAGGCGGGGTGATATAGGAGGCGGCGCTGTGCATTCTGGGAACAGTCAAAGCTTTGAGCCTGTTGGTGCCTCGGATCAAGATCCTACTCTACACCCCATTGTCTAATCCTTGTGGAGCCCAGTGTACCTCGCAGAAAGAGTTTTAACAAAGGTAAGTTCTTACCATAAAACTCATTATTTCTCTTATGTCCTAGAGGATGCTGTGGTCCACATTAGTACCATGGGGAATAGATGGGTCCACTAGGAGCCACTGGCACTTTAAGAGTTTGAGAGTGTGGGCTGGTTCCTCCCTCTATGCCCCTCCTACCAGACTCAGTTTAGAAAATGTGCCCGGAGGAGCCGGTCACAGCTAGGGGAGCTCTCCAGAGTTTCTCTAGAAAAAGTTTTCTTAGAGTTTATTATTTTACAGGGGGGCTTCTGGCAAAATCCCCTAGCATGTTCCCACAGAAACATGCACTTGCCCAAATTATGCAAGATGACACGGATACCGATTCTGATACTGATACTGCAGACGGTGATGGGGATGTGCTGAGGGGGGCAGCATCCCTTGCTAAGGGGGTGCAGCTCATGATTGAAGCCATTAGAGATGTGTTAAACATTAATGACACGCCACCTGAGCAGGTTGACTTCACTGACAATAAGAAAACCTTGCTAACCTTCCCTGCGTCTAAAGAATTAAACGCTATATTTGAAAAATCCTGGGAAAACTCGGAGAAAAAATTCCAGATCCCAAAAAGGGTTCTGGTTGCTTTTCCTTTCCCTGAGGTAGATAGAAAAAAAATGGGAAAACCCACCCATTGTGGACGCATCTGTCTCCAGACAGTCTAAAAAGGTGATTTTACCTGTCCCTGGATCTACCGCGTTAAAAGAACCGGCTGATCGCAAGATTTACACTACGCTCAAATCCATTTACACTGCTTTAGGAGTGGCGTTAAGGCCCACTATTGCCTGTGCATGGATTTCTAAAGCCATAGTAAAGTGGTCAGGCACATTAATAGAGGATTTGGATACAATGGATAGAAGTGACATTGAATTATTTTTACGTAACATACAGGATTCTGCGAGGTTCATGGTCGAATCCATTAAGGACCTGGGTACGCTGACTGCATGGATATCTTCCATGTTGGTCTCAGCCCGCAGGGGACTCTGGCTATGCCAATGGTCTGCAGACTCGGAATCCAGGAGAAGTGTGGAGAACCTACCCTACACAGGTCAAGCTGTATTTGGGGAAGCGTTGGATGCGTGGATTTCCACGGCAACTGCGGGTAAGTCACCTTTCCTTCCCTCTGCTACACCTTCTGCGAAGAAACCATTTTCTTCAGCTGTGCCGCAGTCCTTTCGGACCACTAAGGCAAAAAAGTCCAAGCCTCCTACCACTTTCTTTAGAGGTGGTCGGGCAAAATCCAAAAAGTCTGCACCCGCAGGCTCCCAGGACCAGACCTGCTTCTGGTTCCTCAAAATCCTCAGCATGACGGTGGACCTCAAAGCCTGGAGGACGGGCTGGTGGGTGCGAGACTCAGACGTTTCAGACACGTCTGGGTGTCGTCCGGCCTGGATGCCTGGGTACAGGATATTGTGTCCCAGGGGTACAGACTGGAGTTTCACAGATTCTTCAAATCAGGCTTGCCAGCTTTGCTGACAGACAGGGCTATCCTACAGGAAGTCATCCTAAAATTGGAAAAGTCACAGGTCATAGTCCCAGTTCCACCTCATATGCAAAACAAGGGTTATTGGGGGTCATTCTGACCCGATTGCACGCTGCAGTTTTTCGCAGCATAGCGTTCGGGTCAGAACTGCGCAGGTGCCGCAGTGCGCCGGCGCATGGCTGCCCGTCACTGCGCTACGATCGCCTCTGCCTGATTGACAGGCAGAGGTGATCGATGGGCGGGAGGGGGCGAAACGTCTGCATTTGGCTGCCCTTTCGTGGGCGTGGTACGGCCAATGCAGGCGTGGCCGGACCGTGCGGGGAGTGGCTCGCATCGGCTGCATGATGTCACACGCAGCCGCTGTGGGCCGGGGAGCGAAGAGTAGCTCCCGGCCAGCACGCTAAAGCTGCGCTGGACGGGAGCTACTCTTGAAGTGCAAAGGCATCGCCGCTGTGTGATGCCTTTGCATTTCTGCGGGGCGGACTAGCCCTGTGCTGGGCGTCCCCCTGCATGTCTGAGTTCATGATCGTAGCTGTGCTAAATTTAGCACAGCTACGATCAACTCGGAATGACCCCCATTATTCAAACCTTTTCGTGGTACCAAAATCGGATGGTTCGGTCAGACCAATTTTGAACTTGAAATCGTTGAACCCTTACCTGAGGGTGTTCAAATTCAAAATGGAGTCTCTCAGAGCAGTGATTTCAGGTCTGGAGGAGGGAGAGTTTCTGGTATCCCTGGATATCAAAGATGCGTACCTTCACATTCCGATTTGGCCGCCTCACCAGGCTTATCTCAGATTTGCACTGTTAGACAGTCACTATCATTTCCAGGCACTGCTATTCAGCCTCTCCACAGCACCGATGGTGTTCACCAAGGTGATGGTAGAGCTGATGGTTCTCCGCAGACAGGGGGTGAACATAATCCCATATCTGGATGATCTGCTGATAAAGGCATCGTCCAGGGAGAAGTTGTTGCAGTCCATTGTTCTCACGACTCATCTGCTCAGGGAACACGGTTGTATCCTGAATCTTTCGAAATCACATTTGGAGCCGACCAGGAGGTTGTCTTTTCTGGGAATGATTCTTGACACGGAAGTGCAGAGGGTGTTTCTCCCGGAGGAGAAAGCGTTGGTGATACAAACAATGGTCCGGGATGTCCTGAAGCCAGCCCAGGTTTCGGTTCATCAGTTCATTCGCCTTCTGTGGAAGATGGTTGTCTCTTACGAGGCTCTACAGTACGGAAGGTTTCATGCTCGGCCCTTCCAACTGGATCTCCTGGACAAGTGGTCAGGATCTCATCTACACATGCACCAGAGAATACGTCTGTCGCTTATAGCCAGGATTTCACTCCTCTGGTGGTTGCAACTACCTCACCTTCTGGAGGGCGACAGGTTCGGGATTCAGGATTGGGTCCTTCTAACCATGGATGCACGTCTCCGGGGCTGGGGCGCAGTCACTCAGGGGGAAACCTTCCAAGGACGGTGGTCAAGACCGGAATCCAGCCTTCCAATAAACATTCTAGAACTAAGAGCCATCTGCAATGGTCTTTTCCAAGCGGACCATCTTCTGCGAGTTCGAGCCATTCAAGTGCAGTCGGACAATGTAACGACGGTGGCTTACATAAACCGACAGGGCGGAACGAAGAGCAGAGCTGCAATGTCAGAGATAACAAGAATCATCCTCTGGGCATAAAAACACGCCTTGGCGCTGTCAGCAATCTTCATTCCGGGATTAGACAACTGGGAAGCGGACTTCCTCAGCAGACACGATCTCCATCCAGGAGAGTGGGGACTCCATCTGGAGGTGTTCTCGGAGGTAACAGATCTTTGGGGTGTACCTCAAATAGACATGATGGCCTCTCGTCTCAACAAGAAGCTTCGGCGGTATTGTTCCAGGTCGAGGGACCCACAAGCCATGGCGGTGGACGCTCTAGTGACTCCGTGGTTGTTCCAATTGGTGTACGTGTTTCCTCCACTTCCACTCATTCCAAGGTTTCTAAAACTCATAAGGAGAACAAGAGTTCAGGCAATCCTCATTGCTCTGGACTGGCCAAGAAGGGCTTGGTACGCGGATCTACTGCTAGAAGAGCCGAGGCCTCTTCCTCTTCGGGAGGACCTGCTGCAGCAGGGGCCGTTCGCTTATCAAAACTTACCATGGCTACGTTTGAAGGCATGGAGGTTGAATGCCAGATATTAGCTCGGAAGAGAATTCCGAACAAGGTTATTCCTACCCTGATAACGGCTAGGAAAGGAGTAACGTCTAAACATTACCATCATATTTGGAAAAAATATGTATCTTGGTGTGAGTCCAAGAAGTTTCCTATGGTGGAGTTTCAACTGGGGCGGTTTCTCCTCTTCCTGCAAGCAGGTGTGGATATGGGCCTGAGGTTGGGATCTGTAAAGGTTCAGATTTCGGCCCTATCCATTTTCTTCCAGAAACAGTTGGCTTCCCTCCCTGAGGTTCAGACTTTTCTGAAAGGGGTTCTGCATATCCAGCCTCCCTTTATGCCACCTACGACGCCCTGGGATCTTAACGTGGCATTACAGTTCCTCCAATCGAATTGGTTCGAGACTCTACCGGAGGTTTAGGTCAAATTTCTCCCATGGAAGGCTGTCACTTTGTTGGCCTTACCTTCTGCTAGACGTGTGTCGGAGTTGAGGGCTTTGTCCTGTGTCACGAACCGATCTCTCACCGCGGTTGCTCGCGGTGCTGTGCGGCCGTGTGGGGACGCGGCGTGGTCAGTGGCACAGGTGATGCAGGATCTGGGAGCTGGGAGTGTGGGGACCAAATGGCCAAAGGCACCGCTGTGTGTCTGCAGTATAGGAGGCGGCCATGTTGGAGACCAAATAGAGAGCACTTGTGAAACACCTGTGGGTAAGTGTTAGCCAATCCCGTGCTTGTGTTGCTTTTAAGTAGGCTGGTATTATGTTACTCTGAGCCAGTGCTTTGTTGTATCTACTCTATGCCCTAGCTCTGAGCTCTCTCCGTGCATTCCCGTGTGATTCCCGTGGTCCAGATATCGCCTCCGCTCCCAGAGGTCTGCCTGCAGCCTTTACTGCTAAAGATCCACCCGCTCCCTGCTGTGCTGTCAGTCAATCGCTCTCCCAGTGGCAAACAAGTGGATTTCCAGAGTCTTGTGAGAGGTTACCCTGTCTGCCTGCTTCAATCACACAGCCTTTGGAGGATTCTACTAAAATCAGCTGTTCATTTGTTCTGCTCTAAACTTAACCCATTCATCACCATTGTCGTCTGCTGCAGTTTCACAGTGCTGTGTTATCTTCAGAACTCGCAAGTAACCCAGTGGCGCATGCAGGGGGGGTTTCCGAGCACCCAGAAACCCCCCTCACTAAAAAAAAAATATATATATTTTTTTTTTTCGTTTTGTTTTTCTGCATGACTATTATTATGCCTGCTGTCTTCCAGGTGGTACTTATAAGTGCTTAATAAAAGTTTACTTTATTTTAATTATAGTACATATATATCCATGTGCATACATATATACACATGTATATACATGTAAACACACACACACATATGATATATATACATGTGTGTATATACTGTATATGTGTATGCATGTTTAATATGTTATGTATATGTGTATATGTATGTATATATATATATATATATATATATATATATGTGTGTGTATATATACAGTGGCGTAACTACTGCCCCCGCAGTCCTCGCGGTGGCTTGGGGGCGAGGGGCTGGGGGGGCGCCACTGATTTACAGCAGACTGACATGCGGACGAGCGTCCGCATGTCAGTCTGCAGTCTCCTTCCCTCCGCCGCTTGTTGGAGGGACACGGAGGGCACACAGCGCGCCTCCCTGTGTCCCTCCTGCTACATCATCTCCGGCGGCCGCGGGTCTAATAGGGGGAAGTGCCGTCCGTGAGCTCTAATTGGCTCACGAACCGGCACTTCCCCCTAATAGACCCGCGTCCGCCAGAGATGATGCAGCAGGAGGGACACAGGAGAGGCGAGCTGTGCCCTCTGTGTCCCTCCAAAAAGCGACGGCGGGGGGGGGGGGGGGGGTAAATATCTGGCACTGGGGGCATATATGGCACTGGGGGGGGGGGAGGCATTTCTGGCACTGGGGGGAATATCTGGCACTGGGGGCATATCTGGCACTGGGGGGGAATATCTGGCACTGGGGCATATATGGCACTGGGGGGGAATATCTGGCACTGGGGGCATATATGGCACTGGGGGGGAATATCTGGCACTGGGGGCATTTCTGGCACTGGGGGGAATATCTGGCACTGGGGGCATATCTGGCACTGGGGGGGAATATCTGGCACTGGGGGGGGGATATCTGGCACTGGGGCATATATGGCACTGGGGGGGAATATCTGGCACTGGGGGCATATATGGCACTGGGGGGGAATATCTGGCACTGGGGGGCATATATGGCACTGGGGGGGATATCTGTCACTGGGGCATATATGGCACTGGGGGGGAATATCTGGCACTGGGGGCATATATGGCACTGGGGGGGAATATCTGGCACTGGGGGCATATATGGCACTGGGGGGGATATCTGGCACTGGGGGCATATATGGCACGGGGGGAATATCTGGCACTGGGGGCATATATGGCACGGGGGGAATATCTGGCACTGGGGGGGAATATCTGGCACTGGGGGCATATATGGCACGGGGGGAATATCTGGCACTGGGGGGGAATATCTGGCACTGGGGGCATATTTGGCACTGGGGGGGAATATATGGCACTGGGGGCATATCTGGCACTGGGGGCATATGTGGCACTGAGGGGGAATATCTGGCACTGGGGGCATATGTGGCACTGGGGGGGTATATGTGTACCTGGCACATGGGGACGACGACTATATTTGGCACTGGGGCATGTAAGTACCTGGCACCGTGGGGGAATATCTGGCACTGGGGACATATGTGGCACTGGGAGCACAGCCCTAGCAACAAGGACTACCTCCTAGCAACGAGCATGACACCCAGTGCATGAAACACCTGGCAACGAGCATGACACCCAGTGCATGAAACACCTGGCAACGAGCATGACACCCAGTGCATGAAACCCCTGGCAACGAGCATGACACCCTGAGCATGAAAACCCCTGGCACCGTGCATGGAACCAAGAGCATGAAACCCCTGGCAACGAGCATGACACCCAGTGCATGAAACCCCTGACAACGAGCAGGTAATTGAAAAGTAATTAGAAGCCTTACTGTAGGACTTAATGTGTAATGGGCATTACGGTGTGTGGCATAATGTATCACGGACATTGCGGTGTGTGTCATAATGTGTCACAGGCATTACGGTGTATGGTATACTATATCGCGGGCATTGTGATATGTGGTATAATGTCTCAGGGTCATTGCAGTGTGTGGCATAATATATCACGGACATTGCGGTGTGTGTCATAATGTGTCAGGCATTACGGTGTGTGGTATACTATATCACGGGCATTGTGGCATGTGGTATAATGTCTCAGGGTCATTGCAGTGTGGCATAATACATAACGGGCATTGCGATGTGTGGCATAGGGTATAACGGGCAGGGCATTGCGGTATGTGTCACAGGCATTACGGTGTATGGTATACTATATCACGGGCATTGTGGTATAATGTCTCAAGGTCATTGCAGTGTGTGGCATAATGTGTCACAGGCATTGTATGTGCTATAATGTATCGGGCATTGCAGTGTGTGGCATAATGTATCACGGACATTGCGGTGTGTGTCATAATGTGTCACAGACATTGTATGTGCTATAATGTATCAGGGGCATTGCAGTGTGTAGCATAATGTATAACGGGCATTGCGATTCCTGTCATAATGTGTCACAGGCATTACGGTGTGTGGCATAATGTGTCACAGACATTACGGTGTGTGGCATAATGTGTCGGGGGCATTACAGTGTGTGCATATTGTGTCGTGCATTATTGTGTGCGGCATAATGTCTAAGGGCCATTGCAGTATGTGGCATAATGTATACTGGGCATTACTATAAGGAGGAAAAATGACAAATAATGTAAGGGGCATGAATCAGGATTATTTTTCTTTCCTGTGGTGGCCAACGTATGGGCGTGCAGGTTGCAAAACTGGGGTATAAGGTAGTCTTTTCCTGCAATGCCACGCCCCTTTATGTGAAACCACGCCCACTCCAACGAAACCACGCCCCTTTTTGGCACGCGCGCCTCCGCGCGCGCATATTTATCCCTTTCTTGCTCCCAATTATGGAGCATGAAAGGGGGGGGGGGGGGGCGCCGAAGAATTTTTTGGCTTGGGGGAGAAAAATTTCTAGTTACGCCACTGTATATATATATATATATATATAGAGAGAGAGAGAGAGAGAGAGAGAGAGAGAGAGGTGTATATATATGTGTGTAGATAGATATATATATATACATACACACACACACACAGACACACTAGTTTTTACGGACCCATCATATACTGGGTCACCTCAGTCCCCACCCCCGTGCTTGGCTCCACCCAGTCCTGGAAACCCCCCCATGCAAATCCTGCGTTTGCCACTGTAACCCATTTCAGTATTGTATTTTCTTTGTTGTTGCAATCAAGGACAATTCATCATTCATTCACAAGCCTGTTTAAAACTCAGTTTTATGAACATTTCCTCAATGTATCTTTAAGACTGTTCCTGCTTATCATTCTACCACTCTATGCAATACGCCAGTTTATATATGGTGATTAATAATTTGTCATTTAACTCCTTGCTGGAATTGTTGCCTTTAATAAATATATGAAACAGAACTTTCTTCGTCCTCCCTGCTTTCATCATACCCCAGCACCTACACCTTTGGTTGGTCCAGGGTTAACGGATTCACAAAAACACTTGGCCCTGACATCCTGTAAGAAACCCTACTTGATCTTCCATGAAGATAGAGCTGAGCTCCGGACACGTCAGAAGTTCCTTCCGAAGGTTGTGTCGGCATTTCATATCAACCAACCTATTGTGGTGCCAGTAGCTACTGACTCCTTAATTTCATCAAAGTCCTTGGATATTGTAAGGGCTCTGAAAATCTATGTGAAGAGGACTGCTCGTCACAGAAAATTGGACTCTCTGTTTGTCCTGTATGATCCCAAGAAACTTGAGTGTCCTGCTTCTAAGCAGACGTTCTCTCGCTGGATCAGGTTCACTATCCAGCATGCTTATTCTATGGCAGGATTGCCGTGTTCTATGTCTGTTATGGCCCACTCTACTCGTAAGGTGGGTTCTTCCTGGGCGGCTGCCTGGGGTGTCTCGGCTTTACAGCTTTGTCGAGCGGCTACCTGGTCTGGGTCGAACACGTTTGCAAATTTCTACAAGTTCGATACTTTGGCCGCTGAGGACCTGAAGTTTGGTCAATCAGTTCTGCAGGAGCCTCCGCGCTCTCCCTCCCGTTCTGGAAGCTTTGGTACAGCCCCATGTTACTAATGTGGACCCCAGCATCCTCTAAGACGTAAGAGAAAATAGGATTTTAATTACCTACTGGTAAATCCTTTTCTCGTAGTTCGTAGAGTATGCTGGGCGCCCGCCCAGCGCTTCGTGATCCTGTAGTGGTTACTTAGTTCAGTACTGCTTAGTTCTCGGCTAAGTACTGTTTTGTTACTTGGTTAAGTAATATTGTTCAGCCGTTGCTGATATTTCAAGTTTGGTTTGCCTTCTGTGTGAGCTGGTGTGAATCTCGCCACTATCTGTGTAAAATCCTTCTCTCGAAGTTGTCCGTCTCCTCGGGCACAGTTTCTAGATTGAGTCTGGTAGGAGGGGCATAGAGGGAGGAGCCAGCCCACACTCTCAAACTCTTAAAGTGCCAGTGGCTCCTAGTGGACTTGTCTATACCCCATGGTACCAATGTGGACCCCAGCATCCTCTACGGACTACAAGAAAAGTATTTACCGGTAGGTAATTAAAATCCTATTTTTACTGGTTGGAGCAAAATCGATAACGTATTAGAGCAAATGACAATCAACCATTTGCTCCTCAAAACCAGAAAATTGGTGAAAATGGTTGTTTGGATACATTGGATGGATTTAACCAGTTTTTCAGAAAGTCCATTTTCGTCTGTTTTCCAGTGTTTGGGAGCAAATGGTCAATTGTCATTTGTTCCCATGCATTACCAGATTTTTGATCCTACCAGATAAATTGGACAGATAATCTAAGGTATCTCTAATTCCTTTAACTTAAATATACCGTACCCTAAAGCCCCATACACACTAGACGAGAAAATAAAAGATCCTGCTCAGAAGGGCCAATCTGAGAGAGATCATTTACAATCTCGTCCAGTGTGTACACTCAATGTCATTAACGATGCTCGCTTCCGCGCATCGGTAATGACCCTCTCCCTCGTCTGAACATGTAGACGACGGAGGTCTTTGTTAAGGACAGCCATGCTGCAGATGCAGCATAGATGTCATTCCTCCAGCCGTCGCTCCCTTCCCTGCTGGCATTGGCAAGTGTGTATGCACTTGCCAATGCCGGCACCCCGGGGCTCGGCTAGTGTTGACTTAACTGGGGCCATAACTAGGGGTGTGCGAGTGGTGCTGCGGCACAGAATGCTGGGCTCCGTGGACGGCAGCGGTGCGTCCTCACAGTCCCTGCATCTGGCTAGCAGCTTGTAGAACAGCAGCAGTAGTACCGGATGGAGAGTTTCCTTTAGACGCTAAGGACAGGCACCCTGCAATCTGTGCAGCTCCCCTCCCTGTAGCACCCTGAGGACACTCCAGGCAGTGCTGCACTTACCGACACAGGTAGCTCAGCCTCCTTCATACTACCTTTGACCAGGGGCATGGCCGGCACTGGTCGACATCCTTACGGTGTCTACATGTCATATGTCGTCACTGTGTCCATGTCTACATTTCAACCCTTATGAATGTCGACACAGTTAATGCTGACATACGGGCTGGATTCAAATGTTCCCGCCTGCGATCGGGCTCGCCAGCTGCTATTGCTGCCGACGGGCACGACAAGTTAATTTCATCTAGCCAGCTGAAATGCGTGTAAAGAGACCAATTTGGCCACCCAAACGCGTCTTTTCATGCTCACAAAGTGTAATGGGCGCACCCAGCGCGATAACTGGGGGCATTTGAATATCGCCCCGTCGATCTCCCGTCATAAGATTTGAATTCCCCCCACGGAATGCATACCTAATTTTGCAGTGCTCAAGAAGACTGACAAAACTTTCAGGAGCAACCCTCTAAAATCAAAGAGGTGCTAGGTGTGAGTGCTGCTTTCAGCACCTGCAGAGAGGTTAATGTCTATACAGCCTACTTTATTCTGTGTGTACTAGTGTCTGCTGCAGCATTGTCCTTAGCTGAGCAACCATGAACCCAGTGACATGCAGAAGGAGGGGCCCGCTGCCCTGAAGGATGCCCCTGGTAGTTTCCTGCTTTGCAGAAGTGTTAGGCAGGCCGGGCCAGAGAGAGCTGTAACTGGAGAACAAGTAGTACACATACACACGTACACACACTCTGCCTACATACAACAACTACACGGACACAATGGGGCGTGGCAGTGAGGGGCTTGATGCGAGAGAGGGCGGGGCTTGGCTGGATCTGCCAATCTGGAAACACATAATAGTTTGTAAACAAGTCCGGCTGCTGGTGGCTTTGCTGCACGCTGCTCCCTGTATACATATGCTGCAGCTGCTGGGGTGCTGCTACTACTACTACTACTACAGGTCAGTCTGCAGCCCAGGAGGGAGGCACAGTGTGGTGAGTACCTGATTTGCAGCATTCAGGGGGGAGGGGGGACATGGAGGGGGCTCATAGTTACATACACAGTGACTGACATTCTGTAGCTGGGATCTGGAAAACATCCTTATAACCAGCTCATTGCATTGTCCCGTTATCTGAGAAGCTTACTGCTAAATAACCGGTCTGCAGGAAACTTTGCATGATTATTGCACTGTATTACACTGTGTCAGATGCTGCTCTCAGTTACATACAGTGAAATGAAGTTAGCTGTCAGTGTTGGTGATATGGACCGGTGTTACTGTCTTTCTTGGTTGGTGCAAATACATTGACAGTATCTGTAGAGAAGTGTTCCGCAGTTCACTTATATAAAGTGTTCCGCTAACAGCGCTGTTCAGTTATTTTGTATATGTTCATTATTTTTGCGATTGTTCCCTCCTTCTATCCATTTTTCGGCCTGACACGCTCAATAGGGCGTCAGAGAATGGCACCAGTTACAGAACTTAGTAATTAACAATGTTGTAGGCCTCTGACTTTAAGGGGAGAACTCAGTTGTTTTTTGCATACCTGTAAGGGGTGCCGGACGGAGTGATTCAATTGTTTTACGTCAGGCGCAAGTGCCACGAGTGTCCAGTATTTATTGCTCTTGTCACACCCAATGCACAGGGGTTAAAGTGGCAAAACCCATCTAAACTATTGGGCGGGCTGCTGAAACTGCAGTTTGGGCACCCAGAAGCGAGACTGTTCATGCATTTCTGCCCACTGCGTCCTCAGGAGGTAGCGAGCAGAAATAATGGGCGCTTGCGCCCGGTCTGCAAAACAAAAACAATCTGCAAAACAATTGAATACCGCCAGTGGGCTCTAATTACTTGCTGGTGCACAAAAAAACAACTGAGTTCCCCCCTAAATGCTAAGTTGAGAATGATTTATTTATTTGTTATTTATTAACAGTTTCTTATGTAGCGCAGCATATTCCGTTGTGCTTTACAATTAGAACAACAGTAATAGAACAAAACTGGGCAAAACAAACCTAGAGGTAGGAAGGCCCTGCTCACAAGCTTACAATCTATAGGTAACTGGGGGTGGATTATAAATCAGTTAAATGGATTAGAAACTGGTTGCAGGATAGGAAACAGACAGTCGTAGTTAATGGAGTGCAATCTATGGAGGGAAATGTTACCAGTGGAGTACCCCAGGGATCTGTACTCGGTCCAGTTCTCTTTAATATCTTTGTTGGTGACATTGCAGATGGTACTGAAGGGAAAGTATGCCTTTTTGCAGATGATACAAAGATATGCAACAGAGTAGACACTCCAGGAGGGGTCAAACAAATGATTAATGACCTAGGTAGGCTTGAGAAATGGTCAAGAACGTGGCAACTACAGTTTAATGCTAAAAAATGCAAAATCATGCACTTGGGTCTCAAAAACCCAAAGGCTAAATATAGTATCAAGGGTACTATAATGGAAACTACTGAGGAGGAAAGAGATTTAGGAGTCACTATTTCAAGTCACTTGAAGGCAGGAAAGCAATGCAACAAAGCAATGAGGAAGGCAAGTCAGATGCTTGGTTGCATAGGGAGAGGAATCAGTAGCAGGAAAAAATAAGTGATAATGCCACTGTATAGGTCATTGGTGCGGCCCCATCTGGAATACTGTGTCCAGTTCTGGAGACCATATCCATAGAAGGATATAAATACATTAGAGAGTGTACAAAGAAGGGCAACTAAAATGGTGCATGGCCTACATCACAAAACTTACCCGGAAAGGCTAAAAGATCTTAACATGTATAGTTTGGAGGAGAGAAGGGAAAGGGGGGACATGATAGAAACTTTCATATATATCAAGGGTCTTAACAAAGTTCAGGAGGGAAACATTCTTCAAAGGAAAAGAAGTATTAGAACTCGAGGGCATACATTGAGACTGGAGGGGGGGAGGTTCAGGGGAAATTTAAGGAAAAATGACTTCACAGAAAGGGTAGTGGATAAGTGGAATAGCCTCCCATCAGAGGTGGTAGAGGCTAAGACTGTAGGGAAAGTTAAACATGCTTGGGACAGGCATATGAATATCCTTACAAAGAATTAAGGTTCAAAAAGGGTTGAGATTGCCTAAAGGATAAAATAAAAAAGGGGCAGACTAGATGGGCCAAGTGGTTCTTATCTGCCGTCAAATTCTATGTTTCTATGTTAAATACATTTAGGGCCTAGTTCATGTTTGTACACAGATGCAGTAGCAATTGCGATTCTCTAGACTACAGAACTGCTAATGTTAGCAAGTGTAGCTGCTGCCCAGGAATAAACAGAGACGCCCACCGAACCCATCGCAAGCTCAATCGCAGTTGTGTACACATTAGCGGACTATACGGAGAACATCGGAGCTAAGGGTTGGTCTATAGCTATGCAGACTGTCCACAGCAGTAGGCACCGTGTACTTGCACGTACGATTCTGCAGCCATCAAAAGATACACGCCCACGCCCATGACGTCTTCGTTTTCCCAACCTCTCCTCTTAAACTCCAATAACACCTCCAAATGGTGACTTCCTGTCAATCCGCGACAAAGTTCTCAGTGCGATTGAGATAGCAGCAGCACTCTCGCGCATGCACATTGCGATCGCAGCACATACGCAGTCTGATGATAATCACTCCATTGTGGAACATCTGCCATTGCGTAGAAACATGAATTAAGCCCTTAGTGAGGAAGGTATGCCTATGGCTGCATGCACAATTACAAAAACAAAAAAGGCCTTGGTCGGCTTTTCAGCAATTTTTGCTTTATGTCAGAGGTCCGGAACCTAACCTGTCATATGTAGAGAGCCCTCCTGTGACATATAATCTTTTTGTGAGCTGCTAAAGACCTATATGTATAAATCATTATAAAGCATAGTAAACAGACTAGACAAATGCAGTGCTGGTTGCTGTAAGGTGGAATACATTGCAGCAGCAAAACAAATGTAAAGGCCCATACACACTAGGCGAGCCCCCGCCGACGCCGATATTGGCAGCTGTGGGGATCTAGCGGGTTGCCGGTATCAGCAAGTGCATACACACTTGCCGATGTCAACGGGGAAGGGAGGGGCGGCGGGGAGAACTACGCCCATGCTCCAGGTGCAGCATGGCTGTCGTTAACGAGGACCGTCCTCGTCGGTACATGTTCAGACGAGGGAGGGGGTCGTTAACAATGCGCGGGAGCGCGCATGGTTAACAACATTGAGTGTACACACTAGACGAGATTGTAAAAGATCTCGCACAGAATGGCCCTTCTAATCGATATCTTTTATTTTCTCATGGGCCTTAAGTTGTGCACTGTTCCAAAGAGCTTGCATTTTAATATTTGGTTCACTGTATGCATATCAGTAAAGAGGTAGGCGAGTAGTCCTTATTATATAGTGATATATTCCTGTCCAGCTGTTGTGTAACTGTAAATAAGTGCCAGACGTAGAACTGTAAGCCCAGGGTATGCTGAGACTTGTAGTCATACAATAACTGGGCACCCACAGGGTGTCTATGCCAGCTCTATACTGTAATAACAATGTGACAGAGGTATGGATGACATATATGGAAAGGATAATATAACAGCAACTTGGCTGAAAATATGTTCTTTCACACAGCCCCAGTTACATTCTGATTTGCTTACAGTGGGGGAAGTGGAAGATTGGAAGTTCCATGTTCTTAAATAACCTTTCGCTTCTATAGCAGCTCATCTCAGCTTTATTGCAGCCCATAGTGAGCAAGGAATGGGTTTGTTGGGTCGACACTCATTAGGTCGACCACAATTGGTCGTCAGGCAGTAAGTCGACACCCTGAAAAGGACGGCATTGAAAAAGGTCGGCATGAGTTTTTTAGTGTTTTTGGTGCCGTTTTGTTTATAAAGTTACCAGGAGCCCCAATTAGTGCACCATGTCGCCTCGAATGGCTCGCTTCGCTTGTCATGCTTCCCAATCATAGTTCACGTGGATCATAAAGTATGAAAAAGTAAAAAAAAAAAAATTATAAAAATGCATGGCGACTTTGGCCATGTTGACCTAATGCTCATGTCGACTTTTTTCAGGTGTCGACTTAATGCACGTCGACCAATAGTGGTCAACCTATTGAGCGTCGACCTAAGTAAGGTCGACTTAAGAACTGTATCCCAATGAACAGTGCCTTTCAGACACTTAAAGGACATTTTATTTTTCCTCAACAGTTTTTTTATTTATTGATATCTCTTGTTGATGGTAAAAAAGAAACGTTGCATTACTGTGATATCATGTGGCCACCAACAGACAGCTAATGCACATTGGGGGTAATTCCAAGTTGATCGCAGCAGGAAATTTTTTAGCAGTTGGGCAAAACCATGTGCACTGCAGGGGAGGCAAATATAACATGTGCAGTGAGAGTTAGATTTGGGTGGGTTATTTTGTTTCTGAGCAGAGTAAATACTGGCTGCTTTATTTTTACACTGCAAATTAGATTGCAGATTGAACACACCACACCCAAATCTAACTCTCTCTGCACATGTTATATCTGCCTCCCCTGCAGTGCACATGGGGGGTCATTCCGAGTTGTTCGCTCGTTGACGATTTTCGTTATACTGCAATTAGTCGCTAACTGCGCATGCGCATGGTACGCAGAGCGCATGCGCTTAGTTATTTTACTATAAACTTAGCTGTTTTGCTGTAGCGTCTGCGGCGCTTTTCAGTCGCACTGGTGTTCGGTAAATGATTGACAGGAAAGGGGCGTTTCTGGGCGGCAACTTAGCGTTTTCCCGGCATTGGCTAAAAAAACGCAGGCGCGTCAGGGAAAAATGCGGGAGTGTCTGGAGAAACGGGGGAGTGGCTGGCCGAACGTAGGGCGTGTTTGTGACGTCAAACCAGGAACGAAATGGGGTGGTATTCATGTGACCGCCGGTCAGCTAACCGACAGTCACATGACCTCCTCCACCAGCCCGACGGGTCACTGTCCCTATGGTCGGCATGCCGACCAACAGGGACTATTTCCACTCGTGGGTGTCCACGACACCCATAGAGTGTGAATAGAACCCGTGGCGATCGCAGGTCGCCACCGAGCCCGCAGCGTGGGGAGCGCAGCGAGCCCGCAAGGGGCTTGCTGCACTCGCGCCTCCCCGCCGGGATCCCGGCGTCGGTATGCTGCCGGGATCCCGGTGTCGGTAGGTCAGCCGTACTACACCCAACGAAATGGGCTGAGCTGATCGCAGTGTAGGAGTAAAGGGGGGTACACACGGAGCGATAATCTAAGCAATCTGACTAGATTGCTTAGATTTTCAGCAACATCGCTCCGTGTGTAGCGCCCTCAGCGATAGCGATGCGCGGCCCCGCACATCGCTATCGCTGCTGCTAGATTGGCCTGCATGCAGGCCAATCTAGCGGGTCGCTCACTTCACCCGCTGGGTGAAATGAGCGGCCCCCCCGTCTCCCCCCGCACGCTCAGCACAGATCGCGCTGTGCTGAGCGCCGGGAGAGATGTGTGCTGAGCGGTTCGCTCAGCACACATCTCTCCCAAATCGGGCCGTGAGTACTGGCCTTAAGTCTTGAGCTACTCAGAAACTGTTAAGAATTTTCTATTCGCAATTCTGCTAATCTTTCGTTCGCAATTCTGCTATGCTAAGATACACTCCCAGAGGGCGGCGGCCTAGCGTGTGCAATGCTGCTAAAATCAGCTAGCGAGCGAACAACTCGGAATGACCCCCCTGGTTTTTCCCAACTGCTAACAAAATTCCTGCTGCGATCAACTTGGAATTACCCCCATTGTCAGTATAGGAGTCTTTGCTTATTGACTTTTCTAATCTCTTCACATTGCACACCTGTCTCTCACCCAAGATAACATCCTGTACCCTCACTATGACCTCAGTAGACTTCTTTGGGGATATGAAAGTTCTTTTACCACATTTTATCTTGTAAGAGCAGGCACTGAGAGCCAACGCAAAGAATTGAATAAATGACTAAAATCAGCACACGTGATAAGAGCAGACATTGGGACCTGTATCCAGTACCCTGCAGTTATCCGCACATGCGTGGAGAGGGCAGTTTCCGAGAACCGCAGGCATACGTCCTGAGAGAATTAGCCTCAGCATGCAGAACAAGAGAAGTGGTACTGTGCAGTCTGCAGGTGTTAGCAGACACAGGCATTCTGGTAGGCAAAAAGCACCAAAGGACCCATTTTCAAAGCTGTCCTATCCCTGGGTCAGCAGTGTGGATATCTATAGATGGTTGAGGTCACTAGAGATGGTGTGAGAAGAAGGGTGCATAGGTGTCTGGATGAGGGGCACAACCTGTCTTGATCTTGATGTGGGGGGAAATAGTGTGTGCCACAATTGTTTGGTGAAGAGAAGCCCATAAGAAGCATTCATGGTATTTGTAATGCAGATTTATGCTTTTAGCGTCTAGAAAGTGCGTTAATGATGGATAGGCGTGAAGGAACCCTGAAGAGACATACGTTGTAGAAGAAGTGCATCTGCAAAGAGGGCTCCCGTATTCACAATGGGGCATGGCCACCTCACCCCACCCCCATAGTGCTGAAAGACCTCCCAATGTTTTGATGATCCTAATTTGTGGCCCATGTCTCAGTTGGGACATATTTGTCCCAGTTGGCCCAGAATATTGAAAGGTATTTGCCATTCAACCTTTTTGGGTATAGCAGGAGAGGGATGTACAGGTGCTAAAGTGCTGGTCAGGCTCCCCCGTGATGCGTGACCACACCCCATCTTGTGGGCATGTGTGTCCTGATTGCACAACCTGAACAGTTATGAGTTATGCAGAGATAGAAGTCATCGGAAATCCTCATTACATGTACATGGAGACATTTGAGTATTTACAGTTGAGATGTTTCATAGAAACAACTTTGTCAAAGTCCTCAAACGGGGGTTTTAAGAAGAAAGTGGGCCTGTGTTCATGGCCTATTAGCCTCACTTTCTCACCATGAGACACACACACTTACATACTCTTGTAGCCCTCCCCAGAAGCCTGACAAATCTTTTAAATCCCCTACCTGCTGTCTGTAGATAATGTCCCAGCATAGGAGATAACTGGAGAGACAGTTGCAGCATGGGAGGCATTGGGCGGAACCAAACCTTCACTGGACAGCACCACTTTGCAGAGCTTTCTCTAATTCTGTGCTCTGAGGCATGACAGCGAGTGGGAACTGAGGTGGACTATTGGGAGACATTAGAGAAAAACTTACCACCAGCACAGTCACCACCCCAATTAAAAGAAATGCTTATAAGGTTTGCTATGGAACTTTAACTTTTCTCTTGACAAGTTAATATAATGCATAACTCCTCCACCTCTGTCTGCTGGAGGGATTACAAACAGGAGTGTTCCCACCTACCTGGTGGTCACAGTGGCAATTGATTATCGTCCCCGATCTCCTGTCTAAAGTGATGGTGTATCGTGGGGGCGATATTCAATTGTTTCTGGTTTTCGCGCTGATCACGCCCATAAAGATCAGGTTTAGCTGCGTAAAGCAGCTAAACCCAAAGTGCTGGGAGAAAACTGCCATTTGGGCACCTATCAGCTCACCACCACTGGGGGATGCGAGCTGAAATGCAGATGCCGTCGCACCCAAACGGAGCTACAATTGAATAGCTCAGTTTGGGCGCCTTCTAGTGGCTGCCGGCGGATAAACATTTGAGCCCCATGGCTTCCATAAGCCAACAACAACAATTGATCTAGACTTCATACGCTATATGCTGTCACTCGCCTCTTTTTCCAGAGACTCTCTCCAGTAATCTCAGCACCTCGAGAACAGAAGCTACGTTCTTGGATACTGCCCCAGGGCATTCTTACCTACCCTCCCCGAAGTTGATTAAGACTCCAGGTTTTTCAGTAGTCCATAGGGAAGCGGGTAGACGTAGTGAAAACACAAGGAACAGCGTATGTGTTTTGCCTGGTCGTGGGCTAAATGACACAAAATTAAGTTATTTAGTCCTGCCCTTTCCTCGCTGATTTGCAAATCGAGGCGGGGCTTAATGACCTGTTAGTCAGACCCAGCCCCTGAAAGTTACCTGCAGCGTCTCCTCTCCAGGCTTTCACCGGAGTTGAGTCCTACAAAGTAGATAAGTATGCCCAGGATTAAGATTTATCAAACTTGTGGAGAGACTAGCCTGTTAGCTCCTAATTTTCATTTTAAAGGGGGAGATGTAAGAAGAGGTGGTAATTGTCAAATGCGCCATTTGACACTCAGTGGCGGTTTTAGGTACGGGCTAGCAGGGCAGACACCCATGTTGCTGCAGCCTGGGGACGCAATCGCAGTCACGACGCCAGCAATTGTGTGCGCCCGCCCACCATCTGCCTTCATCATGCTGGCCACTGCCCGCTTTGTGCTGGGCGGAACTGAGGGAAGACATGGTCGGGAGATGGGGGACTTACTGCCGTGGCCGGAGGGTGAATTACGCCGACACATGCAGCAGGGCGGATGGCACACGCTCACACACACACACATACATACACACATATATAAATAAACACACGCTCTCACTCTCTATAGAGGGGCTCTACCTGGCGTAACATGTGTAAGAGGCTCTACCTGGTGTAATGTGCATAAGGGGCTCTACCTGGCGTACTGTTTTTAAACTGCTCTGCTCAGTGGCGGAACTAGCTAGCGTTGGGCCCAGGTGCGACAAAATGCTTTGCCCCCCCCCCCCCCCCCCCCACATCCCATCCAAGTCCACCCCCTCACCCCTGGAGAGGATCTGGTGAGGGGGACCTGCTCTGGGCCAGAGAAATGGATACCTAGCAACAGTGCCGTAACTAGACATTTTAGCACTGTGTGCAAGAAACGGCATCAGAGCCCCACCCCTGCATGCAAAACAGGGGCAGTGCGCGTCGTAGGCGCGCGCAAAAATACATAGTGGCGTGGCTTCGTGGGGAAGGGGTGTGGCCACAAAATAATACCAATTCATAAAACGGTGCACAGTAGTCTCCATTCTTCAAATTACGCCGCACAGTAGCACCACTACACCAGGTAGAGACCCTTTTACACCTTACAGCGGACAGATTCCTCTTTTTACACATTACGGCAGACAGCATCCCCCTTTTTACACATTACGGCAGACAGCGTCCCTCTTTTTACACATTACGGCAGACAGCGTGCACTTTTTACACATAATGGCAGACAGCGTCCCCTTTTTACACATAACGGCAGACAGCGTACACTTTTTATACATAACGGCAGACAGCGTGCCCTTGTTAAACATAGCGGCAGACAGCGTACACTTTTTACACATAACGGCAGACAGCGTCCCCCATTTTTACACATTACGGCAGACAGCGTGCCCTTGTTACACATTACGGCAGACAGCGTGCCCTTGTTACACATTACGGCAGACAGCGTGCCCTTGTTACACATTACGGCAGACAGCGTGCCCTTGTTACACATTACGGCAGACAGCGTGCCCTTGTTACACATTACGGCAGACAGCGTGCCCTTGTTACACATTACGGCAGACAGCGTGCCCTTGTTACACATTACGGCAGACAGCGTGCCCTTGTTACACATTACGGCAGACAGCGTGCCCTTGTTACACATTACGGCAGACAGCGTGCCCTTGTTACACATTACGGCAGACAGCGTGCCCTTGTTACACATTACGGCAGACAGCGTGCCCTTGTTACACATTACGGCAGACAGCGTGCCCTTGTTACACATTACGGCAGACAGCGTGCCCTTGTTACACATTACGGCAGACAGCGTCCCCCTTTTTACACATTACGGCAGGCAGATTCCCCCTTTTTACACATAGCGGCAGGCAGTCCCCCCTTTTTACACATAGCGGCAGGCAGTCCCCCCTTTTTACACATTACGGCAGGCAGATTCCCCCTTTTTACACATAGCGGCAGGCAGATTCCCCATTTTTACACATAGCGGCAGGCAGTCCCCCCTTTTTACACATTGCGGCAGGCAGATTCCCCCTTTTTACACATTGCGGCAGGCAGTCCCCCGTTTTTACACATTGCCGCAGGCAGATACACATTACGGCAGACAGCATGCACTTTTTACACATTACGGCAGACAGCGTCCCCTTTTTACACATTACGGCAGACAGCGTCCCCTTTTTACACATTACGGCAGACAGCGTCCCCTTTTTACACATTACGGCAGACAGCGTCCCCTTTTTACACATTACGGCAGACAGCGTCCCCTTTTTACACATTACGGCAGACAGCGTGCCCTTGTTACACATTACGGCAGCCACGTCCCCCTTTTTACACATTACGGCAGGCAGATTCCCCCTTTTTACACATAGCGGCAGGCAGATTCCCCCTTTTTACACATAGCGGCAGGCAGTCCCCCCTTTTTACACATTACGGCAGGCAGATTCCCCCTTTTTACACATAGCGGCAGGCAGATTCCCCATTTTTACACATAGCGGCAGGCAGTCCCCCCTTTTTACACATTGCGGCAGGCAGATTCCCCCTTTTTACACATTGCGGCAGGCAGATTCCCCCTTTTTACACATTGCGGCAGGCAGTCCCCCGTTTTTACACATTGCGGCAGGCAGATTCCCCATTTTTACACATTGTGGCAGGCAGATTCCCCCTTTTTACACATTGCGGCAGGCAGTCCCCCATTTTTACACATTGCGGCAGGCAGTCCCAACAAAGAAAGAAAGAAAGAGACAGAAAGAAAGAAAGAGACAGAAAGAAAGAAGAATTATACTTACCCTCTCCACTGGCTCAGGCTCCTCGGTGCAGCGTCAGACGATTCCCGGGCTGGAGAGAAGGAGGAGGAGGGAGGTGGAGGAGGGAGCCGCAGCAGCGCTGTGTTATTGGTGGAGGCGCTGCTGCTGCTGCCCCTCTGCTTCACTATAGGCTGTTCTCGGAAGACAGCCTATAGTGAAGCAGAGGGGCAGCAGCAGCAGCGCTTCCACCAGTAGTAAAGCGCTGCTGCGGCTCCCTCCTTCACCTCCCTCCTCCTCCTTCCCCCGTACCGCTGCTCCTCTCCTCTCTCCGGGCGGCTGTGCGCTGCAGGCAGCGGTTGCCCGCAGTGCATAGCGGCATGTAATGAGTCAGTTTGAATCATTACATGCTTTGGGCCCCTGGACAGAGGCGGGCCCCAGCGCAACGCACTGGTTGCACTGGCGGTAGTTCCGCCTCTGGCTCTGCTCTACTATGATGTAATGTGTTTAAGGGGCTCTAACATGGCATAATGTGTATAAGGGCTATTACTGTGCAGTTTAATGTGACTGACGGACACTGCTATGCGGTGTAATGTGAATTGGTACTATTCTGTGTCCATTCCCCTTCCCCATGAAGCCATATCCCTATATTTTTTGACGTGCGTCCTGTGCGCCACAAGGTCTAGAACCAGCCATGTTGACACTTTTCTCTACGTTATCTGCAGGGCCGGTTCTACACCTTGTGGCGCCCGGTGCGAAAGTTTCCACTGGCGCCTCCCCCAAGCGGTAAAACAGTGCGCACCGAAGGCACGTGTCAAAAATAGGGGCATGGCTTCATAGGGGAGGGGCGAGGCCACAGTTGTGCCCCCAGTAGTTGTGCCCCCAGTAGATTTGCCCCCAGATGTGCCCCCTATAGCTATGCCCCCAGTAGATTTGCCCCAGTAGTTGTGCCCCGTCGCTGTGCCCCTTAGTACCCGCTTACAAACACACAAAAACAAAACAATACTTACCACTCCCCCCGCTCCTGCTTCCCGACCGCTGCTGCTCCGTCTGGCCGCCCGCGGCTCCTCTCTATGGGAGAGACATCATGACGTCTCTCCCATAGCAGCGCCGCACTGGCACTAGAGGTCAATAATGACCTCTAGTGTCTGACAGGTGCGCCGGCTGCAGCGGACGCCCACGTGCGGGGTGACTCCGGCCGCACCCTCAGGCCGCAGCGCCCCAGGCGCAGGCACAGCTTGCCCGCACCAAGAACCGCTCCTGGTTATCTGCCAACATCTAATACTTTCACCATCACCATACTATTGTATGGCTATAGAAAATTATCTAGATGTATTAAAAACCGATAAGCGCTCATTAGCTGCTTTAAATTGTTTCAAATATTGGCAAGCATTACCTGCAGCTATGTGTACATACCTGTGGCTGCTGCTGGGCTCCGGGCTGCTAGAGGGAGATCTCACGATAGTTGCGACAGCTCGCGCATGCCCAGTGTAGTCGGCCGGAAGGTAAGAAACAGCGCATCAGCATACCTCCATGCGGGGCAGTCCTCTTTATCCTAGGACTGTCCCGCTATCCCACCCGCGAGCCGCAGTGTGTGTGTGTGGGGGGGGGCAGTTGGGGATAGCGTCTATTGACAGTGCAGGGAGAGCGTGGGGTGTGTGCCCAATATCTCGGAGAGTGCTGGGCACGACCCCACAGTGACCGGGGGTGGGGGCGGTGCCGCAAACCCTTTGTGGCCACAGGTGCGCCAAGGGTCCCGATCAACTGCCCACCGATGTTAGGAGGATTGTATCAGCACTAGGCTATGGGGTCTGGCAAGGATCTCGGAGGGGGTTCACTCCACCACTCTGGCAGACAAGATGTTAAAACATCTCATTGGTATTGCTTCCTGCTTCACCTCTGTAAAGAGATGACGCATCAAGACCTATAGCGGCACGATATGTGCCGCTATAATACATCTGTGATTGAAAAATGACAGGTGCTGATTGGTTGGTACATTATCTCTCTCCAAGCTTTGATACATCTCCGCACTAGTTTTGTATAAAGCAGTGGCATATCTCGAGACTCCATGATGGCGACCAGTCCACACCCCTCTCTTACCCACCCACCCACCCACCCACCGATTTCCTACTCCATTTAACCCCATGACCATACCTCCCAACTGTCCCGATTTTCGCGGGACAGTCCCGTTTTTTTGGTACTGTGCCACCCGCGGGCAGCAGTGTCCCGCGGTGGGGTGGGGCAGTTGAGAGGCTCCTGCACTCGCTGCTTTGCATGCGCACAGCATCAGTTCAGTGGAGACAGAAGGAGAGGGGGCATGCCAGCGGCTCACGGTGCGCTGGGCATGCCCCCTCGCCCTCAGTAATGAAAATGGGGACGTGGCTCGCGATGACTGGGTCCTCCCGCAAAGTCATGCCCCTTTTGTAGACCACTCCCCTTTTGATAAGGAGAAAGTTGGGAGGTATGCTATGTTATATATTTTGCTACTATTTGTTAGCTTTCCTTTTTTTATAGTAAACAATGCTAAAATCAAAAAGCAAGGTATTATATTTTCTGTTATTGCCGTCTCTGCAATCTTTGTAAAATAGGTTTCCCCATTGCAAAGCAGTGGGACTGGAAATGCCCTCGGCTCAGTGTCTTTTTAATGTATAGTTCAAAACAAAACAAAAAGCCCAATTTGCTGGGAGCATTACATAGCCTTCACCCTTTTTAAAAGAAACATCCTGCAAATGTTTAAAATCCTCTCTTTCTCCTTATATAGAACTATCCATAGCTCTCTTATATTGTTCAGTTACCATGGTAACGGGCAGCCATTTTTAGCCCCATTCACCAGTAGGGTGCTGGTCTCCGCTACATGGAATTTTGCCCTGCCCCCTTCTATTACTTTAAGGGGTGAGCACAGTCTTTTTTTTGTGGTACATATTTTTTATATTCATATTATGGCTGTTACAGAATGTTCTTTCAGTAGAGCAGATTGGACTTGTAGCTTTTGTGTACATTTAACGGGTGAAATATAAACTCCAGATGCATAATGACTCAGTGTTTGACGGACATTTGAAACCCTATTACACATCTGGAAACGATTAACGGCCAAGGGGAGTGTGTCACCCGATAAAATGAAGGTTCCTTTTCTTGTGAAAGGACCACATTTCCATCTGAGTAGCTTCTGACAAAGGATTAAAAACATGGTCTATAAATGCAGTTTATTACAAAACAAGAACTCCCAAGGGGCTGATTCGCGCGCCAGACGGACGCATCTGCTCGCTTGAAAATTGGGGGTAGATGTATTCACATACATACATACTCCGCCTGTTATGTGTCAGGACCCGCTTCAACTCCGGATCGCGGTTAAACGGGTCCATATAATGTCAGCATGTATTAAACAGACGCTTGCTGGAGATCCCAGAGCGTCACCCACACTCACTTTGAGAAGAAATAAACTTTATTGTCCATTGTATGCACAGTCCCTGGCTGTCGGAGCTAACAGCCAGGAACAGTGCAGTGAATGGGGCAATGACAGCTACACCTGTCAAAATCGATGGCTGCAGTGGATAGAACAGTCAGTGCCACTGACCGTTCTAGCATTTCCCCGCACATCTGCGCGCTATCTTAAAGATAGCGCCGATAATGACAGCTACTCACCACTGCTGTAATACATGGGAGGAAAGTGGTATCAGTGCACATAAAGTGTGCTGATGTCACGTCCCCCCGTCCCCCCATATTGCTGGTTTATAATCTACCCCTTGATCTCCTCATGTATTCAGAGTTAGCGACGCAGCACTTACACATCTACGTGTGAGTGCATCACTCATGTGTATCACCACGCGTTTGTGCCAGTGCTATCCTTGATGCAATAGATCAGGGATGGGGAACCTTCGGCTCTCCACCTGTTCTGAAACTACACATACCAGCATGCCTTGCTACAGTTTTGCTATTTGGCCATGGTAAAACTGTTGCAGGGCATGCTGGTATGTATAGTTCAACATCAGCTGGAGGGCTGAAGGTTCCCCATCCCTGCAATAAATCCACCTGGAATCAGGCAGATTTCTGCATATGCTCCCCTTAAAAAGAAAACCGTTCCCCCTACACTCCCATGACATGTCCATGGTACACAATTTTTAATGAATGAAAGCCCCTTTGGTGGACAGTTATGCCCACTCAACCGTAATTGGAGACCTGGCTGAATCCTACATGACTGATACCCCTTTTCCACTGAAGCACGGGTCGCAGCCGTGTCGCCTGACACGGCTGCGACCCGTGCTACAGCCCCCTTTCAGACAGCGCTCACCAACCCGGCATATTGCCGGGTTGGTGACGCTGCTAGTGACGCGGCAGGGGCGGCGCTGGGAGATCACATGATCTCCCAGCGCTGCCCTCCCATACAATGTGAATGGGAGACACGGCTCCCGTTCACACTACACAGCTTACCGGGTTGAACACGTGTTCAACCCGGTAAGCTACCCGGGTAGGATTCCCGGATCACTTTAAAAGCTAGTGAAAAATGGGTATGAATAACCTACAGAGATGTGCATCTACGCCCTAGGAAACCTTAGATGCAGTGTGAAAAATAGCAGAGGACCACATTATATTGCGTGCAACCATGTATCAGCCCACTACTTGGCCACCGAGGGAGGTGGGAGCCGCAATTTTTTATTATTGTGGCACCTGCTCATGCAAACCCCACACCTGCATTTTTTTAAATCCGTAACAGTACAAGCTGTGTAGCAGGAGACTCGCCGGGTTGTTTTTTTCTTTGCAACTTTTTGGATGACCCCTTTCCACAAAGTCAGCAAGCGTTAAAGTGCCAACTAGGCTGATAAGCGCGCACTGCGTTTTAGAATCTTAACATTGTCACCATTTAGTGCAACATAAAAAAATGATCTTGTTTTGCCATCATGACTCAAAATAAAAGTAGTGTGTTCTGGGCCAAGTGCTCCATAATGAGTAGGTGCAGTGAGCAAACCACAGGATACAGTATTGTAAGGGAAGTCGGAAACCATCTTCGAGACAGATCCAGGTCTGTGTAACACTGTTGTCAGGTTGTATTTTGTTTCTCACCAGCGTTACCTCTCTAACCTCTACGTGGCAGCTGGTTGTTGCCTTTTAAATCGTTCTCGCCAAGCCTCATCTACACTGTACATTACTGTACTACAGGGACACAGTCATCTGCTATAAATGCCTGTAAGATTTAAGACTAAGTCAGCCAGGGGTGAGCAGTATGTTATGTGGTTAGAAGCACGCTTCCTACACTTCCCACAAGCACATTGTTATCGTGATCATCAGAGAACATGGTGTTCTTTTCCGCACTTGGTAAACCGTGTTCGTTTTGTGTGTCTGTCTGATCAGTGACAGAACAATAATACAGTAGTAACATGAGTGTGCTGTTTACTGCAGAGAGTTTTTCTGTTTTCATTCTTCTGTGGCTGTACAGAGGGCCTAATTTACATTTCTATGTAGACCCAGTGGGTTACGTACAAATCCGATGGTTGTGGGGCAGCGCAGGCGCAAGTTCCGTTCTGCTCATGTGGAGAATGGGCCTGCGATATCACCCGCATCCCCCTGTCAGCCGCAGCATGATTGACTTGCTGCAGTGTTTGCGGGCGGCACCAGGCAGCATTCTGCAAAATGGAGAGCATGTCGTCCTGTTTAGAAGGCGTGACAGGTCCAGGGTCTACGTCGTCAGACTTACTAAACTCGGGTGTCTGGATCCAATGGCCAGCCAGGTAAGCATTAGTTTACACATGCTGACCAGTGGCTGAAACCATCACAGATAGTGACTGATGGTGGTGAGGGTGATCCAACGCAGCACTCGGATCTCGCAAATGCAAACAGGCGGCGTCTATCTCCTACAGGCACTTCCTGCTGGTATGCGGTTAACACACCGCTCTTCGGGATCCCGGCTGTCACAATGCCCACGCCGGGATCCCAACATGGGCACTATACCGGCGAGGTAGGCGATTCCCCCTCTGTAGGTGTCCACGACGGGTGTAGTATGGTATGCCGTCGGCCAGCCGGGATCTCGGCGGCCAGCATACCGACAGCACGAATGAGCCCCTTGTGGGCTCGCTGTGCTCGCCACGCTGCGGGCACGGTGGCACGCTATGTGCGCCACGCTATTTATTCTCCCTCCAGGGAGGTCGTGGACCCCCAAGAGGGATAATAGTTGTCGGTATGCCGGGTGTCGGGATTCCGGCGCCGGTATACTGATCGCCGGGACCCCAACAGCCGGCATACTGAATACCACCCGTCCACAACACTTATAGAGGGAGAATAGAACCTGTGGCAAGCGTAGCTCGCCACCGAGCCCGCAAGGGGCTTCGCTGCGCTCGCCCCCCTGTCGGCATTCTACTGCTCGGAATGCCAATGTCGGTCTACTGACATTCGGCATCCTGTGCGGTGGTAATACATACCACTCCCTGCTGCATTTGAATTTGAATCACATGGAATAGAACAGCCGCTTCCTTGCAGAGTCAGACAGTGTGGACAAGATCAGATGACTCTTTCCTTGAAAATTGTGTTTCTGGGCAGCTACCATGTGTTTGCTCGGGACTGATACGTCTCGTGGAAGTGTCGTGGGCATGTAAGCTGACTTCCGTGCTGGTTTGTGGTGGAGATAGGATGCCTGTTTCTGATGTTGATGGCTGAGGATGGAAACACATGTGTGTGGGTCTGCCATCTGCATAAAGATGAACGGATATTTGGCATAGACCGGTTGATACGCACATTAGCATAACTCAGTAAACAGGCTGCCACGGATATTCGGAAAAGTGGCGGCAGATGCATGTAACTCAGAATCAGGCCCAGTATGAGTATAACAATAAGCTGTGAACAGGAGAACTTTTAAATCTTTAATCACCTTTCTAACTTTTCCTATTGTTGTATTTCAGCCTTTATAAGTGGGACAAAATATTAATGTATAGTACAGTGATAAAGATTGAATATTTTATGTATTGCAACCCTAGACTGCTCAAGTTTCTAACACGTTTCCAATTCCATAATGGGCCAACTATGGGGTGTATAAGCCCGTCCTTCATGATTTCTGAGCACCTTTACAGGCCTGCCACCACATGGCTTCAGCACAGTTCTATGGAAATGTGACCTCTCACAACATAGACTGGGTTTGGTAAGGGTGTGGTGTAGGCAGAATTGCTGAGTCCTGAGAGAAGACCCACAAGGACAGAGAGACATATGTGTGCTTACCTCCCAGCTCTGCAGGTCTTCTATTTAGGGCAGATGATGATAGGGGGTTAAGCCACATCTATATAGGAGTGGACACAGGGGGTCATTCCGAGTTGATCGTAGCTGTGCTAAATTTAGCACAGCTACGATCATTCACACTGACATGCGGGGGGACGCCCAGCCCAGGGCTAGTCCGCCCTGCATGTCAGTGCCGGCCCCCCCGCAGAAGTGCAAAGGCATCGCACAGCGGCGATGCCTTTGCACTTCAAGAGTAGCTCCCGGGCCAGCACAGCTTTAGCGTGCTGGCCGGGAGCTACTCTTCGCTCCACCGGCCTGCAGCGGCTGCGTGTGATGTCACGTAGCCGCTGCGGCCCACCCCCCGTTCGGTACTGCCACGCCTGCGTTGGTCGGACCGCTCCCACAAAATGGCGACCAAACGCCGCCGTTCCGCCCCCTCCCGCCCAGCGATCGCCTCTGCCTGTCAATCAGCTGGCGCATGCGCAGTAGGGACCCGTTCGCTCGGCTGCGACAAAAAGCAGCGAGCAAATGGGTCAGAATGACCCCCACAGCCTTTTGGCGCCCTTGACCACTGTCCCAGGGACTGTACCTATTCATTGCCATGCACACCAGTGGCAGGTGTGAACAGGACATACCAAAATTTGCTCTCAAATCAAGTCTATCCTGCTTAAATTGGGAGAGTTGGATAGTATGGTTTTATAAGTATTATGGGACTAATTCAGATGTGGTGGTAAATTTACTAAGGGGGGTGTTCAATTAGCTACGATAACGGAATTTTTGTGCCAAAAAACTGTCTTTTCATGCAAATCGCGACTACAGCCTATTCAATTAGCCAGGAAAATTTATCTGTAATAATTTTTTTTGAAAATTTCACTTCACCTACTCTGAGCAGGTGAAAAGTTGGAAAAATCCCTATTTTAAGGTAAACATATTTGGACTTGGTTTGGACCATGGGGTCACGCAAGCCACCCATCGCAGATCCTTGTAAGAGACCAGGAAATCTCTGCCTAATGACAGAGATCCGGCCCTCTTCCCTCTCCCTGAACGGTGGCAACATGCCTCCATCTTCACAAATGGAGGCCACCGCTTCCTCTCTCCCTGCCCTTTATGCTGCTTTCAGATCGCATATGCCGGATCCTACCCGGTAAGAGAAACGTGTCCTTACCGGGTGGGATCCGGCATTTGATCTCCTCTGCTGGCTTTCCGACCCGGCAATATACCGGGTCGGTTGCCATAGCAGCGGGGGGGGGGGCGCAGCAGGGGCGGGGTTGGAGGCGGCGCTGGGAGATGAGCTCATCTCCTGCGCCGCCTCTCCCTATGCTGTGAATGGGAGCCGTGTCGCATCGGAATGGCTCCCATTCACACTGCACCTGACCCGGTATTCAACCCGGTAATAACCCTTCTTTTTAACCGGGTTGAATTACCGGGTCAGGCGACCCGCTAATTTGGGAAAGGCGCTTTCACATCGCACACTGACCCGTTTCGACACGGCAATATACCGTGTCGATACCGGGTTATTTGTGCGATGTGAAAGGGGTATTACTTGTGTTTACATACATGGCTGATTCAAAGGGGGGAATTCAATTGTTTGAAAACTCGGGGGGGGGGGGGGGGGGGGGTGTTCTGTTTTTTCCTGTCTCTTTGATAGGAAAAAACAGACACCCAACTGACTTTTCAAACAATTGAATACCCCCCAAATAGTTTACATCCCCTTTTAGCAGAACATAACTTTGTGATTATAGAGTGAGGCAGTCTGGCGAGATAAGGTTTTTAGCAAAAGTGTCAAGACAGTTACAATGTCATTTAAATTGCTTCATAAAACTGAGGAATGAAATTGTGATCTAGAGACCTCTTAATGTGTAAATCTCAGCATTTCCTATTATGGTGGTTTGTGGGAATTAAGTAAGAGTGTTCTCCTCAGCTAAATGTAGTGGTAACAATCCTAGTAACCGTCTGTGTGTGTCTTCGCAATCCTACCTCCCGACATTCAGAATCCAGGCCCTTACTGACTATGTGGTACATTTACTAAAGTTTCTAAAACAGAGAATGGGTGATGTTGCGCATAGCACCCAATCACATGCTGTCTATCATTTTCTAAAAGGCAATAGAGAAATGATAGACAGCATGTGATTGGTTGCTATGGACAACATCACCAATTCTCTGTTTTAGAAGCTTTAGTAAATGTACCCCTGTGTGAGAGCTCCCATTCCCGCCTTTTGTCCCACCTCTGTAGTTGCAGCTTTGCATCTCCCGTACATGCATACGGACATTTAGGGCCCAATTCAGACCTGATTGCTGCTGTGCGTTTTCTCACAGCGGCTGATTATCGATAGACTGCACATGTGTATGCACCGCAATGCAACAGACTGGTGCGAAAATTTTAATGGCACAACCATTTGCATGCTGATTGGCAGGAAAAGGACGTTTGTGGGTGGTAACTGCCCGTTTTCTGGGAGTGTCGGGGAAGATGCAGGCGTGACCAAGCGTTCTCAGGGGAGGGTTGTGTGATGTCATCTCCGGCCCCAATCAGCCTGTTCTCATTGTACTGTAGGAGTAAAGGGCCCTACACACTGTGCAACCCGCTGCCGAGCTGCCCGACCGCCGATACGGCAGATGGACGACCCGGCGGCGGGGGGGAGGTGACGGGGGGAGTGAAGTTTTTTCACTTCCCCCGTCACCCGGCTCCATAGCAGTGCATGCAACTATGGACTAGATTGTCCATATTGGCCTGCATGCACAAGCGTGTGGGCACCAACGATGAACGAGCGCGGGGCCACGCATCGTTCATCGCTGGTGCCTCCACACTGAAAGATTGTTCAATCTTTCAGTAATATCGCCCAGTGTGTAGGGCTTATTAGTTCTGGGCTGTGCACAGACTGCACACACTAGTAAAAACATTAGATGGTGGAGTGAGATGCGAACGGATTTTGCAGCCGTCCGCTGGCTGAGGGATATTTTTAGCTCAGCGTACACATGCGATCGCACACTTGCACGGGTGAATATACATTCCCCTTGGGCGGCGACTATCTGGTTGCAGGGAATCAAATTTAGCAGCCCAGCGATCTGGTCTGAGTCACCCCATAGTTTGTGCATCTCTGCATTATCTCTATAAGTGACTTGTTTTGGATAAATTGCTGAATAACATCATTGTATCAGTTTTGCTTTCTTCTGTTGTTTTTTGTTTCAAATAACACCTGATGCCAGTGTTGTACAGACTAGCTGCTGAAACCAGCGCAGCAGGATGTGGTGTGTTGTTGTTGTTACATTTTCTCTCTGAAACTGTTATTGTGACGTCATTCTTATTGCCAAACCTTCTGAATTATAATCACAATTACTTTACTGTAATGTAAGATCCGTTGTGCCAGATACCGATTCCCGACACCATAGAATAGTGTCTCTATAGAGACAATGGGAAGTA